>NC_056668.1:12012500-12187500 GCF_018350195.1 Panthera tigris
AGGATTTTATGAATAATTCATATTTGTTCTCGGTCAATGGTTCTTATAATAGGCAAAATAATATTTGTTATTTTGACTCTTTCCACCATTCCCTGGAAAAGGGCTGTTCCCTTTTATATATGATAAGTATATGTATACACACATACATGTACATACACATGTATATTTACACATGCATATGCATACACACCTATACGTATATTTAACATGTACATTAAATGTACATGTAAAAACTACTTTTAGTTTTCCATCCTTTGGAGTTGAGCTCTCTCCTTTTACAGTGATTCTGTTTCAGTGATAAATAATGACAAGGTAATTTTCCTTTTTTATTTGAAAATACACTTGACATATAACATGATGTAAGTTTAAGGTATACATGTTGTCTTGGTACATTTATTTATGGCAATATGATTACCATCATAGTATTAGCTAACACCTCTATCATATCACGTATTTACCATTTATTTTTTGGGGTGGGAAGAATTCAGATCTAGTCTCTTAACAAGTTTGATGTTTATAACACAATATTGTCCATAATCACGATGCTGTGCGTTAGATTTCCAGCACGTATTTGTCTGCAAGTTTCAAGGTCGTACCTTTAAATGACATCTCTCCCCTCCCCCCCACCCCCAGTCCCTGGTAACTCTTTTTCTCTTAAGTCCATCCCTCCTGACTCTAAAAATATTATATCCATTGGACTGGATTTCCAAGGTCATTTTGGAATGCATTTGGAAATACAGGCTCAGCATTTGTGAAATGGTTTTGCTTGCTCAAGTTCCAGGCTAAAGACGGGTTATGTGACATCACTGTGTGCTCCCTTTTGGAAATCTGCTGATGACCCCTTTAACAGGACAACTTGAGTCTTTCGGAGAGCCTTTGGGAGCCCACTAAAATGTCCAGGCCTGCTGACTTATTTTACTATTCGGATCATTGCCACTTATTTGAGTACTATTTACATAGTAACAATGTAGGTACTCAATTGTCTTTTGAGATGACAATCAAGGTTTACATTTCCAGAGACTTTAAAATCATTCTGAACCACAGAATTTCCAAATTGTGCAGAAAAGTTGTAGAATGAAAACCTTAACAAGTGGTCACAGCTAAAAGCATCCTACGGACCAAACATGGAAGATGTTCCTTAACTCCAACACAGCATCATCCGAAGTAAAAGCATCTGTGTTTACTCCCCCTGCTTCACATTTTGTGCTAGAATCTTGAAGTGATGGAACTCTGTTAGAAATTGGTTATTAACATCTTCCGTTACGCTTGTTTCTAAAAACCATTTTTTCCAAGAGGGTTTGATTATTTCCCACGGTGTGGAGCCACAGAGGGAAGCATTGTCTTTAGGATTGCTTTTGCTATTTTTTCTTTTTAATCAGTAGAAAAAGTCATGGGAATAGTAATGGAATTTATCATTACTCATTTTTGGTGGCTTAGAGTTTGCATTTGCAAAGTATTGAGGAAGCGGCAAAGAACACTTTAAAAATTTATTTATTTCTTTATTTTAAGAGAGAGAGAGAGAGAGAGAGAGAGCAAGCAGAGTAGGGCTGAGAGAGGGAGGAGAGAGGGAATTTCAAGCAGGCTCCGCACTGTCGGCACAGAGCCCGGTGTGGGGTTCGAACCCATGATCCGTGAGATCATGATCCGAGCCGAAATCAAGAGTCAGACGCTTACCCAACTTGAGCCACCCAGGCGGCCCGCCAAGAACATTTTTGAACATGGGTGCCATGCATATTATACTTCTTGGCTGGGATATGTGTGTGACATCCGTGTCCTAAGAGGGTAGGACACCAACCTTGTGAATTGTATGCTTCGTTTTTTTCTAAAATTTCTATTTCGTTTCAATTAAATTTTTCCTAGGACCGCCTAATGAAAACACCTGATAGTGGACAATTTCAAACGTAGTTTTGAAATTCAGCTTCTAAAGTAGAGAGAACAGTTCTATGAATGCCTGTGTTCCCATCAGCCAGCTTCAACAGATACCCATCCACACGTGGCTAGTCTTCCTCTATCCATGCACCCAGTCTGCTGAGTGTTTTGAAGCAAACCCACACATTAGATTATTTTACCCGTAAATACTTTAGAATGGAAAAATGGAAGAACTTCAAAACACACACACGATGAAATAGGACAAAGGAAACGTATTTTGGATCCTGGCTCGGGGACTAGTGCTGATTCCAGCATCATTTTTTTTTTTAATTTTTTTTTAACATTTATTTATTTTTGAGACAGAGAGAGACAGAGCATGAATGGGGGAGGGTCAGAGAGAGGGAGACACAGAATCTGAAACAGGCTCCAGGCTCCGAGCTGTCAGCACAGAGCCCGACGCGGGGCTTGAACTCACGGAGTGCGAGATCGTGACCTGAGCCGAAGTCGGACGCTTCACCGACTGAGCCACCCAGGCGCCCCTCCAGCATCATTTTATCACTCTCTGTTGACTTGCATCTTGGGGCAGCCTTGCCCCAGTCAGTAAGCGGGCATAGGTTAGCTATTGTTTATAAATTCTGGGCTTGTATTTTGAAAGGCGGATTTATTTATTCGACAAAAATTTGCCAATTCCTACTCTGAGCTAGGAGTGTGCTAGGCCCCGGGGACTCAGAGGTGGCCTGGAGCTGGGAGAGAATCAAGCAGATCCGCCTCGTTAAGCTCGTTGGCCGCAGTGGGTTTGGGAACATCTTGCTTACAATTTAAAAATGCACCTTGATCCTGGTCAGATTGCAAGTGTTGAGTATGAATTAATTGATATACATAAATATACAGCCCATTTCACACATCTATGGGTTTATCACACACAAAAAAATCCGGACCAAAGATGTCTTCCTTTTTTATTTTATTAAAAAAAATTTTTTTTTATTTTTATTTTTTTAAATGTTTATTTTTGAGAGAGAGAGAGAGAGAGAGCGAGCAGGGGAAGGGCAGAGAGAGAGGGAGACACAGAATCGGAAGCAGGCTCCAGGCTCTGGGCGGTCAGCACAGAGCCTGACGCGGGGCTCAAACTCACAGACTGCGAGATCATGACCTGAGTTGAAGTCAGACACTCAACCGACTGAGCCACCCAGGCGCCCTGTCTTCCTTTTTTAAAAAAGTTTATTATTTAGAGCATGTGTGTGTGTGTGTGGTGTGTGTGTGTGTGTGTGTGTGTGTGTGTCTGCACGTGGGGGAGGGGCAGAGAGAGAGAGAGAGAGAGAGGAGAGAGAGAGAATCCCAAGCAGGCTCCACACTGTGAGGGTAGAGCCCAACAGAGGAGCTCAATCCCACAAACCGCGAGATGATGGCCTGAGCCGATATCAAGGGCCGGATGCTTAACCGACCGAGCCACTCAAGAGCCCCCAAACTGTCCTTCCTGAGGCATGCAACTCCAGTTAAAATTAAAAGGCCGGAACTATTTCCCTTCAGTGTCCTCCCCAAACAGCACACACCCCGTCTCTGGTTGGAGAGCAGGAACCGTTACAATGAATTCTGTTCTTGGAAGCCAGGGAGGAGCCAGAGAGGGAACACGGAGAGGGGAGGGATGGGGGGATGGGGGGGTGGGGGGTGAGGGGTGGGGAGGAGGGGAAGGCGGTGGGAGGGTGCCAGCAGCCACCCAGGTTTGGGCATGAAGTGACTGAAAAGTTGTCGCATGCCTGTCACGTGCACACACACACACACACACACACACACACTCACACACACGCAGTCTTTCTGAGGTTCCGTTTTTATTGGCCCCAGGGCAGGTGGGTGGTGGCAACAGCCCTCTCAAGCAGAGGGCCCTCACTCTTTCCCCTGCTTTCCTGTCCCTCTGTTCCTCCCCCTGGGTCCCTGGCACCAGTGGATAAGGCCCAGATCTGGGTTAGAAGCTCCCACTGCCTGGCCTGGACAGTGGAGAGATGACCAGTTCCTGGGGCTTCCCTCTCCCTCCTCCTTTTCCTTTTCCCTGGGCTGGGGTCTCGGGGCTCGGTGGGCTCCTGGCTGTGCGCAGCCACGGGCTCAGCCCCCAGGGGCCTCGGGCAATAGGCTTGGGCCTGAGCTGCTGAGCCGCTTAATTAGCGCTGGTCCCCAGAAAGCCCCATCTGTTCCCGGCACACACACTGTGCCGCCCCAGTCCGCCCCCTCCCTCACTCCCAGACCAGGCAGGATTCCTGTCCTCTTGCCCGGCCATCCCTGGAGATGTTTCCTCCTTAGGGGCCTTGTCACAGGGCCACGAGTCCGGGTTAATCCTGCTCTCTAGCCTGTCTACAGGACAGGCAGGATGGGTGGGAGGGACCAGGGGAGAGGCAGCTCTCTTTGGACCCTCAGCTGCCCGCAGACCCTGCGGCCACCTCCCTCCTTCGTGAAGAGCAGACACAGCCCCCGTGAGGACAGTCTGATGGCAATCCTGTAGTCTGGGTTGGGATCCCCCGAGGCAAAGCCCGAGAGCTGCGCTTGGGCGTAGGTGGTTTATGTGGGGGGTGTGGGGCTCCAGGAAGCAGGGGTGAGGGAGAAGGAGTTGCAAAACAGAGAGGGAGGAAATAAATGCCAGCGAGAGACTTGTTATTAAGATTTTGCTGCTGCGGCAGCTGGGATCCTGCAGGTGAGAAGGTCTTTAAGAAAGTTCTTTCCCCGTGTGGGTTCAGAATGGGTGAAGTCTTTCTGGGCCCCTCTGTCATCACCCAGAGGGCAGGGGAGGGTCAGGGGACTCTAGGGAAGCCCCGAATTGCATCATAATGGTTCTAATCCAGACAGTGGGTCGAGATTCTCTCTCCTACCTAAAGTGACTTAAACTCACCCGATTTAGCAAATATCGGTTGAATGCGTCCTACTGTATGTAGTGGAATCTTAACGTATCCGTAGGCATGTTGCTGTTTTAAGAAGCACCAAGAAGAAAAGCTGCCGACTAAACCATAATACACTATCAAATGCAAGACACTCTCCTAGTTCGGAGATGAGAAAGTGTGAAAAGAAAGTGGGTTTTGGGGTAGGCACAGTGTCCGTTACACCTTAGTAGTAGGGGGGATTGAGATATAGAAACTGCCTTTGCGGGGCGCCTGGGTGGCTCAGTGGGTTGAGCCTCCGACTTCAGCTCCGGTCATGATCTCACGGTTCACGGGTTTGAGCCCCATGTCCGGCTTTGCGCCTATAGCATAGAGCCTGCTTTGGATTCTCACGTCTCCCTCTCTCTCTGCCTCTCCCCTGCTCACACTCTGTCTCTGTCTCTCTCTCTCTCTCTCTCTCTCTTAAAAAGAAATAAACATTAAAAAAGAGAAGAAACGGCCTTTGCTCTCGGGAGAGGAAATGGCAAAGGAGAAGAGGATGAGGGGGAAAAATCAAGTGCCTCAGCGCACAGAGGAGGGAGAGAATAGTGCCGGTGGGGAGGAGTCAGGGGGGCCTTCCTGGAAGAGGGGTGGTATGTGAGCTGGGCTCAGAGGAAATCGGGGTTTGGACTACTGGGGATGGGGGAGAAAGACACCCCGTGCAGTGGAAACAACACGGAAAAAGGCTCGGCCTGTCCTAGAAATGCAGTGGTCGTACTTGTCTGGAATGTAGGGTTTGTGGGTGAGCGGAAGAAAAAAGCTGAGAGTCAGGACAGCAATGAACATACCGTTTGGCCCAGAAATGTCACTCCTAAGTGTTTCTTCCAGAGAAACTCCTACTCTAGTGCTCCGGGAGACAAATGTATCGGCGTTGATAGCAGCCCTGTGAGTGGCAGCAAAAAAATGAGGATGCCTGTTGGTGAGAGAAAGATCAGGAAGGGTCTCTTGTTCAGATTGTTTCTTTAGGAAAATCAGGCTGGGGAAGGGGGGAGGAGGGAGGCCGGAGCGGGAGGCCTTCAGGGACTCGTTCAGACCAGAGGCACTGAAGCCACACGGTGGCGGTGACAACAGGGAGGAGGGAGCAAGAATGGATGCCACCGTGGGGGAAAGGCGACAGGACTTGGTGACAGGGAAGGAGGTGCCAGGAGCAGACTGGACACTTAAAAGACAAAGCAAGCCCGCCCTCATTTTCTTTAAGAGAGAGAGAGAGAGAGAGAAAGAAGATGACTGATCTGGTCTTGCACGCGAAACCCTCCAGGGCTCTGCGTCTTTCAATCAATCGGCTTCCGTGACCTGGTTCTTCGGTTTCTCTTCTCCTCGCGCCTCCTTCGTTAGTTTCTCTGGCCTCTGAGCCTCCGGGTACCCGAGGGCCCTGCCTTTGGGTCAGGCAGCTCCTTGCTTTGTCCACACACCCGCGCTGGGGCTTCTCATTCTGTCCCCTGAGCTCCACCTCGGGCCTGACCGCTCCGCAGACCTCCTCCCACATCTTGTGACGGTCCCGCAGTCCTTTTTCCATTTAGCATGTCGCTAACGAAGCCCCTTATGGTTCCAGTGCCCATCCCCAGGGGGACATGGCGCCACCACCCAGGCTATTACCCACTCCAGAAACTGGTCTTCCTTTCACTTCCCCTGTCTGGCCAGCTTCCTGGAACCCGCCCCCGCTTTGTGCCCCTTCTCGAACTCTCTTGGCTCCCCTCTGGGCCCTGGGTGTTGCTGTGACCACAGCTCTAAGGTGTGTCCCGACGGGGCAGGGGGTACCACTTGCTTTCAGCTCAAGCCACTTGGGTACCATTTGCTTAGCCATTCTGGCTCCCGTGTAAGCTTGGAATTTCAAGAAACATAACATTCTTTCGGAAGAACCTTGACCAGTAGGAAGTGGGAGGTGATGGGTAAGTGTTTCCTCCATCCGTGTTCCGAGTGGATGGCTCTGGGGTCCCTACACACTCCTTCGAGGGCCCCCCGGGGATCTGGGCCCCACTGCCCACTCTGGGAACCAGCCCAACGACACCCCCTTGACCTGACTCCTCTCCTCTCCCCAGCTCCCCCACCCCCCGCCCCCAGCCACTGCTGTTTCTGGGAAATCTTCCGAAACTGCCTGCCCAGTAAGTGCTTGTCACAGGCCCTGCTTCTGGGAGGAGTTCAAGTTCGACGCCCCTGAAAGATCCCTGAAACCCTTCCTCTCCATCCAGCGTACTTCCTCGCCCCCAGCCTCGCTGTGGCTGGTCGGACCGTGCTACAGCCCACCGCCTCTCCTGTTCTATTTGAATCCATCCCCCACATCTTAGCCAAGATGATCTCTATTGAGCGAAAACCTGTCTTTGTTACTCCTTTGCTTTAAGTCCTTGAGAAACATCCCAACGCCTGGAGGCACAATTCTAAGCTCACTGCCCCAACGTGCCTCCCAGACCCGCCTGCTAGTTTCCTCTTCTTGACTCGGCTGCTAATTCTTTTTTTTTTTTTTTTAATGTTTATTTATTTTTAAGAGAGAGAGAGAGAGAGAGATAAAGAGAGAGAGAAGGAGTGGGGGAAGGGCAGAGAGAGAAGGGGACAGAGGATCCAAAGCATCCCGATGTGGGGCTCGAACTCACGAACCATGAGATCATGACCCGAGCTGAAGTTGGGCGTTTAGATGACTGACACACCCAGGCACCCCTCTCGTCTGCTAATTCTAAACTGCTTTCTGTTTTCTTGCACGTGCTACACTGTTTCGCATTCTGGTGCTTTTGCTCTTATGCTTGCCTGGATGCTGCTGTCTTCTCTGGCCTGATCTTACCATGTTCTTTAAGACTTGGGCAATAACCTACAAACCCCCCCCCCCCACCCACCCACCGCGCCCCTGCCAACCCAGAGCTCTGTTCCTCCCCACTGCAGGGCAGGGCTCCCTTGATCTGAGTTCCTCCGGGGGAGGAACCACATCTCTTTGCCTTTACCCACCACCACTGTGTCTGGTATCTTTTTGGACTAAGTCCTCAATGAAATCACCATTGATACAAACTCTGTGTCATAGTGCTTGGTCCCATGGACTACGTACTGGGCTGCTGGGAAGTCTTGGGAGGAAGGGCTGGGAAAGGTGTCCTCGGCTGCCAGGGGGAGGAGAGGATTGCACCTACCCTGTGTGGGTGCCTTGCTTTACATGAACACCGCCCTCATCATCCGGGCCTTTGTCTAGCTGGCTCCTTTCTTCCTTTTCCAAAAAATTTTAAAGGTCATTTATTTCTTCTGAGACAGAGAGAGAGAGAGAGAGAGAGAGAGCATGAGCAGGGGAGGGGCAGAGAAAGAATCCTAGGCAGACTCCGCCCTGTTAGCACACAGCCCGCTGCAGGGCTTGAACTCATGAACCACGAGATCATGACCTGAGCTGAAACCAAGAATCTGACACTTAACCGACTGAGCCACCCAGGAGCCCCTCCTCTCATCCTTTTCAAAAACAGCAACCAACCCCCCCGCCCTGCCAGTACCAAAATGCGTATTAGTTTTGCCATCACAAGGTACCACAAACTGAGCGGCTTAAAACAACAGAAATTTACAGTCTCACACTCTAGGAGTCTCAAAGTCCAAAATCCAGGTGTTGGCAAGGCCATGCTCCCTCCAAAGGGTCTATGGGATGATCTGTCCTTGTCTCTCCCAGCTTCTGATGGTGGCCAGCAATCCTTGGGGTCCCCTGCCTTGTCGTTTTATCTTCCCAATCTCTGCTTCTATGGCCATGTGGCCATCTTCCCTCTGTGTAACTGTGTGTCTCCAACTTGCCTCTTCCTCATAAGGACACCTGCCCTCAGATTTAGGGCCCTCCGTACTCCAGTAGGACCTCACCTTAACTTGATTACATCTGCACTCATCCTATTTCCAAATAAGATCGCATTCACAGGGGTCAGGGTTGGGACTTCAACATATCTTTTGGAGGGACCAATTCAACCCACGACTGCGATTCACTGAATATCTTTTATGTCTCAGGGGTTGTATATGTGTATTGCCCATAGAATCATATTTAAGGGTCACAACCCTCCTGCACGTGTCCTGACTCATGTTCAAGGACACTGGCACTGAGAGAGACCACCCAGCTCGTTACGAAATAAGCCCACCCTGTGCTGTGTGTCATACATCAGCGGACCCGTGGGTGCTCTGAACATGAGGGTTTGCAGGGGGTACAGAAAAACAAAAGTCCAGGGCTTTATTTTCAGCAAGCTTAAATTTGATGGTGGAGTCAGGATCAAAACAAAGAAAACCTGAAGAAAAGGGGAGAATGTGTATAAGGAAAATAGATACGCAATTATCAACTGAGTATCTTAGAATCAGAGGTTGAGGGAGGCTACTTTTATTTGCTGAAGCTCCTAATACATGGGGGTGGGGATAGAAGGATGCCAAAACGGGGTTACACAAAGCACGGGGCATTTTAAACGTTTACATCGAACAACTGGTAATGTGTCATATCAAAAACACAATGTGAGCGTGTGTAGCCTCAGTTGGAGATAACATCCAAAGCCTGGAAAAGTGAGGCCTTCTGGAACGTGAGCTTCCGGTTTGGGGCTGAATTCGGCGACCACACAGAGGAGTGCATGTCGGATTCGCAGTGAGAAAGGGGGAAAGCACTGTTAGGCACCACTCTGCTGGAAGGACGGAAAGTCTCTCACGGCACAATGACCAGCAGGGACAGGCTATACATGTGAGGGTCAGGAAGGGGAGGGGTCCATATAGAGCAGACCGACAGAGCAGTTGGTGACCCCATTTCCCTGTAGCTTTCAGCCAAAGAGGTCCCAGATGTCCCGGGAGAGTCGTTGGATGCTCTCAGCTCTGGGTTTTCCTGCCTCTGCCCACTTAGCACCAGACAGGTCTCTAGCCAACAAAAGTTTTCCTGACAAAACATTTTCCTGGGGGACCCGAAGCTTGTGCCTTCAGAATTAATCCAGAAAAAGAGCCCTGTGGTGAGGGGGGGAGAGAGCTTCCAGGCATTTGAGGATTGGAGGCAAGCAAAAGTGGTACATCCCATTCTGCTTTCTGATCTTCTTGGGGTGGATTTCGCCACCTGGCTTCCGTCTAAAGCCACTAAATCAGAATCCGGGTAGAGGCGGGGAGGTATTGCAGGTGATTGTTATATACACTGGTGTGTGTGTATAACCCATCACTCTAAGATTTGGGGGTAGAGACGGGCTTAGGAAGGTGCTGTAAGATGCCAGTTCTCTCACAGCTTCTGTGGGTCGTGAATTCAGGAAAGGACCAGCCGAGTGGTTTTGTCTTGGGGTCGCTCATGGAGTTGTGGTCAGATAGTGGTTAGAGCTGGAACATCAAGCATCTGGAGCAGTGGGGAACAGCCTGTACACCTCTTTCTGTCCCTTTGAGTGTTTCCACCTGCTTCTCCAGGAGCTCTTTCTGTAGGACAATGTTTGGGCTTCCTTACAAAATGGCCACCTCGACGGGCCTTTCCACAACATGGCGGCTCAGGGCCTGCACAAGTGTTCTAGTGGACACAGTGGGAGATGCATACCTTTCATGACTCAGCCTTCATGACTCATCACTTCTGTTGCATTCTGTTGGTTACAAGTGAGTGTTACAAGCCTGTTGGGATTCAAGGAGAGTGAGCACAGACCCCTGCCTCTTGGTGCGAGGACTCTCAAAGTCACCGACTATAGAGGAACGACAGAAGGTCGTGTGGGATGGGAGATACTCTTGCAACCATCTTGGGAATTTTATATCTATAAAATAGGAAGGTTTTCTTAATATATTAAAAATAGAAAGTGCCTCTGTCGATCAGTCTGTGAGTGAAGCTGCCTTTCCTTTCTCAAGCAGTAAGAGCCTTTCATTTTGGAAGTGAGGAGCTGGAAAATCTCTCTTCTGGAACTATGTCAAGTGATTTAAAGGCTTCAGCCATAAATAGCGTTTCTTCAGATCTCACTTATAAAAAATTTGCTTGTTATGCATGGATGGGGGCCTAAGAAACACTTCTTCCCATTTTATTGGTGAGGAGAGTGAGGTTCAGAAAAAGACTCAAGGTTCAGCATAACAGAACTGAGACTAAGTAGGATTAAGAATTTCCGGTTTCTGGGGCGCCTGGGTGGCTCAGTCAGTTAAGCGTCCGACTTCGGCTCAGGTCATGATCTCACGGTTCGTGAGTTCGAGCCCTGCGTCGGGCTCTGTGCTGACAGCTCAGAGCCCTCAGAGCCCGGAGCCTGCTTTGGATTCTGTGTCTCCCTCTCTCTGCCCCTCCCCCACTCATGCTCTGTTTCTCTCTCTCTCTCTCTCTCTCTCTCTCTCTCAAAAATAAATAAACATTAAAAAAAATTAATAAAAAAAAGAAGGTGCTCTACGTAAACTGTCCCGTCAACATTGTCACAGCACTTTAAAAAAAAAAAAAGAATTTTTGGCTCTCATCACCATCAGGTGACCCCATAGGTGTGGGGAAACTGTAGCTTTCAGGAGCCATTTCGCTGATGACACTTCAAAGCTCAAAAGAACCCGAGAGCAGTCTTCTCCCTCACTCAGACATCCTCTGTGGCTCCCGGGGCCGACAGATCAGGTCTAGATATCTTTGCAGGAGGCTCAGCAGCCTCCATCATCGGACACACTCCCCTCAGCGTCTGCCAGCGAAGGCAGAGACCCAGCAACAGGACTGGATACCCCTGCTCGCCTCCCACACCTTCAGTAAAACCAGTGGCGGGGGGTGGGCAATGGTCAGGTTTCTCCTAGCAATCCTTTCTCCAAGTTAATGCATACTAGTGGAGGCTGGCAGGCATTTAATAAAAACCACAGCTTCTGGAAAAGCTACTGCCTCATTGCCCACTCCCCCCCCCCGCCCCACCCCCAGCTCCCACCCACTCTTCCTCAAAGGGCCCTTGCGGGTGTTAACAAAGGCGAGAGACCCACTTTGAAATTTCTTTTGTTCCCTGTGAGGCATGAAGCTGAAAGAGAATAGGCTTCGCCGTCTGGACTGACGGAGGAGCGAGGGGGTGGGGGCCACGGGCTGCAGAGGATGCTGGAGAAGTCTTGGGGAAGTTTCCATATGCCAAGGAGCTGGCCAAAGAGCCTGAAGCCAACGGCGCTCTTTTGAACAGGGCTTGTTCCGCACCGATCCAATGTGTCTCTGGTGGCCCATAAAATTTTTACTACGTTTTGTCCACCCGTGGATACTGTGACCTAACGTGACCCAATCAGAAATCTGTTTTGGCAACGTTTTCAGAGGGGATCGGAGCTGCCGGGGCTGCGGCCGAATTGACAGTGTTTGCTTTAATCAGGAATGATGGCTTCTGGTGGGAACGGAAGGCAGGTGGTATGGAGAGCCGTGAACTTTGTCACAGAGCAGTGACTTCTGTGAAATTCACGGCAGTTCCTTCCAGTTCTGTCGGAAAGAGCTGGAACAACTACAAACGTGTCCTGTGGGCTTCCAGAAATGATGCGGATGGAGTCTTATTTCCATCTTGAGCTCATGGGATAGAAACTTAAATGCGTGGAACACGAATTGTTTTAATTGAGAGTATTTCACTCTAGTCTTTGATACTAATAACTCAGATTAAATAAACGGAAAGAAATGAGAAACATGAGCCCCATTTTTCCAGTCTACGACAGCTCATCTGTTTGGGAAATGTGTCTTCGAAACTGTCAGTGAACCCCCACGGTTGGTTGAGATGTCCCCCGGGAATAGAGGGTCCGTCAGAAAATGCCTGACTTCCAAAATGATGGCTGGTTTTACTTTAACGTCCCTAAACACCTTGAGACTCTTCTGTGTTTCTAAATGCCGGATAACATCAACATGTTCCTCTGGATTATTATCCATTTGATTCAACACTGGGACGCCCTTGAGCCAGCATTTGATGATCTGTTTGACTGACTGTCCTGGTATTAATCGTCTTGCCACCTGCTTTAAACATTTTGTCAATTTCTTATTAACCTGTCAGATGAGGCCCAGAGGTCACAGCCATGTTAACAATACTGTTTCTGGCAAGAGTCACACAATCTTGGTGAGTGCCACCTAATTTGAGGTGAGGCTACGTGACCTGGATAGAAATGGGAAGCAAATAAAAAAAAAAAATGTAGTGATTTTGGTGAAAATAGATGAGATGCAAAACCTCAAAGTGGTAGAAGGGCTTTGCAGACACGAGGGTATTTGAAAAAAAAAAAAAAAAGGAAATCACCACTGTCACCACCACTGCCACCACGACCGCCACCGTCATCGGAACCCTGTGTGTCACGGGTGTCTGGAAATACTGATGCAACGAACAAGGACGCTAAAGCAGCTCTGGCCAGCTGAGTGGTGGCTTCGATTTTTCCTGATTTTACCATGTTTATAGAGCGTTGGCAAATATGGCTCTTCTAAGACTGCCTTCTGCCTTCATCAAGTCTGCTCAGGGGCACCTCGGTGGCTCAGTTGGTTAGGCGTCCAACTCTTGATTTCAGCTCAGGTCATGATCTAAGGGTTTGTGAGTTCAAGCCTCATACCAGGCTCTGTGCTGATGGCTCGGAGCCTGCTTGGGATTCTCTCTCTCTCTCTCTCTCTCTCTCTCTCTCTCTTTCTCTCTCTCTGCCCCTCCCCCTGCTCATGCTCTCTCTCTCTCTCTCAAAATAAATAAAATAAACTTAAAAAAATTTTCTTCAGTGCTCGACAAAATAAGACAGGTGACTAAATCAAAATTCACAAAAAATCAAAAGGAAAAGAATCACCAGAAATTTTGAATGCAAAGATTTTAATTTGGGCAGGCTTATGGCATTTCGGCGAGCAACCAAAATAAATCCGACCTTCCCCTGGAGCTCTGGTTCCTACCATTAGGGAACTGTGACCCTCATTTTTTGGTTATTTGGTTTGGTGCCCCCCTATTTAAAAAAAACGGCTATTATAAGTTACGTGTGGTGTGTGCATGTGTGTGTTGATGCATGTGTATATTTTGACTTAAGCAACATTGATATAGTTTTCTTTTGAAAATATTTTATTGATTTTACTATGCCACTTATGGAGTTTGGGGGCTGCTTTGGGTTTTATAAAGCCAAGGCCGAGAATGGCCATTCCAGATCAGCTGAACCATTTGGGCACCTGTCAAGTAACTTTCCCCAATCCCAGACTTTGGGAAACAACAGGAGAAACTCAACACTTGGCTCAGTGCTAATTTTGGTTGGCTGTGGTGAATGAGAGGCCGGGGTTTGAAGGAAGGGGGTTGAGCTCTGACTCTGCCCATTTAAAAAAATTTTTTTTTAACGTTTATTTATTTTTGAGACAGAGAGAGACAGAGCATGAACGGGGGAGGGTCAGAGAGAGGGAGACACAGAATCTGAAACAGGCTCCAGGCTCTGAGCTGTCAGCACAGAGCCCGACGCGGGGCTCGAACTCACAGACTGAGAGATCATGACCTGAGCCGAAGTCGGACGCTTAACCGACTGAGCCACCCAGGCGCCCCATTTTTCTTTCTTTCTTTTTTTTTTTTTTTAAATTTTGACTCTGCCCATTTTAAATGTTTCCTGCCTTGAACCTTACCAGACACTTCCCTGGTCACCTTGACAGTGGTTGTTAGCTGCTAAGCCCCAAAGTCTTGTTTTCCTTTTAGAACTCCTGACCCCCAGAGGGTATCTGACTAATGGAATAAATTCTGTTTTTCAGCTTCTCTTGCTGGTAAGTGTGGTCATAGGACTAATTTCTGGCCCATTGGCCAGGACGTCAATGGAAGAGTAACATGGCAGCTTGTAAGGACGTTGCTTAAGAGGTAACTGGCCCCTCATCCCATCGACCCTTTTCCTCCCACCATGAAGATGGGGCAGCGTTCCCTAAAATGGCAGAGTAGGAAATCGGGAGAAGGTACACCAGTACTGGGGTGTCTGAATCCAGAGCCTCACATGACAGAACGAAACTGGTATCTTGTCTAAGCCATTTTTCCCAGGCTTCTTACTGGGACCTAGACCTAATTTTAATTTGTAAATTCATTTTATTCCTTCAAAATTTACCTGTTTGGGGGCACCTGGGTGGCTCAGTTGGTTGCACATCCAACTCTGGATTTCGGGTCCGGTCATGATCTCGCGGTCTTGGGGATGGAGCCCTGCTGGGGGGTTCCAGGATGGGCTCCGCGATGGGTATAGAGCCTGTTTGAGATTCCCTCTCCTTCTCCCAGACCAGACCCATTCTTCCTGTGAGGTAGTGGCTACCCAGTACATTTGACTAAGTTAGAGTTTACTGGAGGTTTCAATCTTCTAAGAGTCTTTTTTTAAAATGTTTATTTTTTTTAGAGAGAGAGAGAGAGAGAGAGAGAGACAGAGAGTGAGCAGGGGAGGGGCAGGGAGAGGGAGACGCAGAATCTGAAGCAGGCTCCAGGCTCTGAGCTGTCAGCACAGAGCCTGACGTGGGGCTTGATGTGGGGCTTGAACTCACAAACCACAAGATGGTGACCGGAGCTGAAGATGGACGCCCAACCGACTGAGCCACCCAGGCACCCCAATCTTCTAAGAGTCTTGAATAGAACTCTCTTTCAAAAGAAATGCAGTCCCTCTCTCATTGTTTTTGAGGATTCCTGGTGTGTGTGTGTGTGTGTGTGTGTGTGTGTGTGTGTGTGTGTGTGTAGTTGGGGAGAAGCTTACATTCTACTGGTCAATGCCCATCACCTCTTTCTCTGCCCTGGCCCTTGGTTTTTTCCCCTCCATCACATCTGAGGGTTCTCTCATTGTTATTCTGTCTACTGCCCTCTCCCCACACACCGCCCCCCACCAAGCACAGACACAGCCCCCTTCCTCCACCTCTCAAGGCATCTCTAACACGATGCTAATGAACTTTTGTTGCACAATGGATGTTTATGAAAGACTTGGGAACACTAACAGTATAATTACAACATAGACGGACGGAAAACTTAAAACTGGATTTCCATCACCACTGTTGTTGAAGTGCTTCACTATACCCACTCAGCGTTAGGGCGGCTTGAACGCCCTGTGATGTCAGCCCACATCATCTGAAAGCTCACTCAGTCACATGTTTGCAGTTGCTGCTGATTGTCGGCTGAGAGCTTAGCTGGGCTGTTAGCCGGGACCTCCATGTGGTTTCTCCGTGTGGCCTGAGCTTCCCTACAACATGGTGGCTGAGTTTATTACCTCAGAAATCATGCAGCACCATGCCCACCACATTCTATCTGTGGGGGCAGTCACGAAATCCTGCGGGTATTCAAAGGGGTGGAAATAGACCCCACCTCTTGATAGAGAGTAGCAAGATTCTGGAAGAGCATGTGGGAATAGAAATATTATAGTGGCCATTTTGGGGAAAGACAATGTGCCACACCCCTCCCGGGGCCTCCTTTACTGGCCACCACTTCTGGATTCCTGGGATTATTTCTCCCAGCGAGCTCCCTGTCCACTTCCACTATTCTCAGATTATCCCTCTCAATAAACCTCCATCATTGGTGCCAATCCACTTTTTTTTATTATTATGCAGAACCATTTGGTTCTCTTTGTCTCTCCCTCCCCATTCCCAGCTCTGCCCTTGACCTTACCTTTCATGACCAAGAGGTTCCTCAAAGTATTTATTAAAACTGAAGACTGGGTTCTCTTCTAAAGTAAAAGGGGCATAAATAGCAGACACTTGAAAAAATAGTGTTTTTCTTTCTCCCTCATACATCCCTGACCCTTTTAGGCACTGATTCAAGTGCAGTTAATGACTTTTGGGGGGTCATGGGGGGAGTAGAAGGGGGTTTGGAATGGGTAGAACAGATGAGAATTCTTTTTTAAGTAGGTTTCACACCCAGCATGGAGCCCAATGAGAGGCTTGAACTCATGACCCTGAGATCAAGACCTGAGCTGAGGTCAAGAGTCAGATGCTTAACCGACTGAGCCACCTAGGTGCCCTGAGAATTCTTATTTTATTATTTATTAACTGTGTGCTCTTGGGCAAGTTGCTTAGCTCTTTTTGCCTCTGTTTCCTCATCTGTGAAAATAAGAATAATATTTTCCACAGGATAGGATGGCCATGTGTTGATGGTAGGTGAGAGGGCTTAGCACTATAGGGAGGGCCTCAAAAGTGAAAGGAAAGCCCTGAATCCTGAGGCAGGGGTTGGGATTGGGAAAAGGGGATAAAAGGTTTTGTAAGTTGTTAATTTATAATAAATCCCCAAAGAGATGTTCTTTCAAATGCATACTTATTAAAAAATCATCAACAGGGGAAAGGTTCTTAGGAGAGAAATGGAAACATTTTTCGCATAAAGCTGATTTTCTAATTAAAAACTTTTTAATGTTTATTTATTTTTGAGGGGGGGGGGTGGGGGGGAGGCAAGGGGCAGAGAGAGAGGGAGACTCCAGGGTCTGAGCTGTCAGCACGGAGCCTGACTCCGGGCTCGAACTCACAAACTGTGAGATCATGACCTGAGCCGAAGTCCAACGTTTAACTGACTGAGTCACCCAGGTACCTCTTGATTTTCTAATATTTGAACAAAGTTTAGAAGAAGGAGTGGTCCAGTGGAAAACAATTTCTCATCCTTGGACTCACGGAAGGTCTCGTGACCTTGATGAAACTCCATCTCACCATTTGTGAAATGAAGAGTGCCGACCACCCTCTGAAGTGACACCTTGACATCTGTACATGAAAACAATTTACCAGATGTTTGCGTAGTAAAGCTTATATTTAAGGCACATATATTTTTTTCTTGCCTGAATGTCACTCCAGTGAGAGCAGGCTGGAATGATGTTGGGTCTAGATACTTTTCTTGGTGGGCTGTTTTCTTGCTCGTCTTTAGACGGAAGCCCTCATTCTATCTCAGAGTGGTCCTTTCTAGCTGTTTCCCAAAACACAGGAGGTGTCCTTGGTGCTGAACCACAGGCAGGGAGTCTAGTGATCACTCAAGATGAAAGTCTCTGCTTTTGATGAGAGAGGGAGAGAGAGAGAGAGAGAGAGAGAGAGAGAGAGAGAAGAAATGAGACACATGACACATTTCCTGGGTTGCTGTTCATTTTGTTTTGTTTCTTTGGAGGGAGTGGGGGTGGGAAGGTGCTGATCAGGGAAAGTCTTAGAAAGAACAAGATTCTAAATAAATCTGTGGTAATGCCCATGGGGTGTTGGCTGCCCAGAGCTTTTCAGGCTTCCCTGTGTTGTCATGGGGATTAATTAGTCAGTGTTTGTGCCTTATTTTGGAGTCACTTGGAGCTAAGCATGTATGGGGAGCTATGACTCAGATGCCAAACTATTTTCAAAAGGAAACGTGTCATGTTAGGATTTCTGAGTGCTGGGACCCCCCATACATGTGGTATCACACCTCGAGAGCACTCTTTCAAACTATTTGAATGACACTTTGCCAAAATATGTTGGCTATTTTTGTGCTAAAACATTTTAAGCTAAAATTAAATTTGCACGGGTGCCTGGGTTGCTCAGTCGGTTAAGCACCTGACTCTTGATTTCGGTCCAGGTCATGATCTCACAGTTTGTGAGTTCAAGCCCTGAGCTGGGCTCCGTGCTGACAGTGCGGTGTCTGCTTGGGATTCTTTGTCTCTTTCTCTCTGCCCCTCTCCGACTTGTGCATATGCATGTCTTTCTCTCTCTCTCAAAAGAAATGAGTTTTTAAAAACTTCTAAAAATTAAATTAAGTTTGGAAAGTGACATCAGAAGAATATATTGAAGATGTAAGGAGAATTGGAGTCAATAGGATCTTCAGGAAAGTTCCCTTCCATGTCTGTATCCTTCCTCTCTTCTTTCCCCACAACTCCTTTTCTTTTCTTACACTGAGTCTACATAAGGAAAATGGGCCTTTCCATGATAGTCTTTATTGATAGATTAAACAGATTATTTATTTAGCCATTATTTGTTCCATATCTTCTCTGCTCAAAGCAGTACATGTGCCTTATTTATCTTTGTAATTATCAGAGCAGGTAGAATTGCATTCATTCATTCATTCATTCATTCATTGAGCAAACCTTCATTGACCACCTACCCTGTGCCAGTATCTGGGCCTGGAGTGATGTCTTGTGGAGTTCTAATTCAATGCTTCCATGTAATAGCCCCCACCTCCCCAAACCAGTGGATTGGTTTCTTGAATCAAAACATGCAAAATCAAGAAAATCAAAAAAATGTAAAGTTCTTAGTTTACTTTATATGCACCAGATTACATGCATTTGTTTTTTTTTTTTATTCATTCAAAGTAGATCCTCATGACCGTCAATTGTTTCTGGTAATTTGTGTATAATATAAATCATCTTACCTTTGTTTTTTTTTTCTTACCTTTGTTCTTAGTTAAGTTTTGCATTTTAGTTTAATCTTTCCCAGGCGAAAATATGCTTCCTTGTCTTCCCGCCTTGCTCTGAAGAAGCAGATTTGTCTTCTCGCTGAGATTGGTCCCGGGTAATCCTCAGTGTGCAATGCGTGCTGCGTGGTCCATTGAAGATGCTGGTGGTCATTTAAAAAACTCCCCAGGTCTGAAGGAAGACTTAGGGGCTAAAAAAGAATGCCTACGTGGAGTATTTAAAATTACTATTATTCCTGATAGAGTCTGGTTTGGAAAACAACATGATATGAAACGCTTAAAAATTGGTTTGTACAGACTCGAAGATACCAATGCATATACCTCTTTAGTTGAGTGAACACTTAGCTTTGCATGTGCTCCGTGCATGATAAATATTATTTGGATATTTGGATGATACATTTGGTCTTCGGATCTTTTTAGTTTTCTGTGGCCTCCGCACTGGTTCCCGGAAACCTTGAAGGACAACACGTGGCCAGTATAGGTCTGTACCTGACATTCGTGTTTAGGCAACTGCTCAGTTATACGTGAATTGTTTTTCAAGACCTCATTTGTTAAATCACCATGTGGCATTCGCAGCGTATTTCTCAATAGAAGTGCCATTACACCCATTTTCCTACAAGTGTCAGGAAGCTCAGTGGGGGCAGGGACAGAATCGTACACACTTCCGGGTCTGCAGCGCCTAGTACTGCGTTTGCTTGTGGTACGTGCTCGGTAGGGGAAAGAATGACCGTTTCTCTTTCCGAATGTCCCCTTCCATCCCTCCACCTCCTGCTTTCCTTTGAATTCTTCAGGATTCGGCTCAAATGTATCACCTTCACTGAAGCCTTCCTCCAAGGACCCCAGGCAGAACGTGCTGCCTCCATTCACAACATCGCATAATGTCACTCTCAAAAGGTGCCACTTCATCCCTTCATTTCCATGAATTGGTGACATTTTTTCTGGTGCTTCTATGAACTTCTTGAAGGCAGGGGGCCCTGATTCCCCCACCCGTGTATGTCCAACACCTGGTCAAGTACCTGAAGCCCGGTCGTGTCTCATTATGATCTAGTCGAGCAAATCCATGTTCGTGAGAGTGGCACCCCCAAGTTAGCATAACCTGTGACGTAGCTGAGCTCCAGTGGCCATAAAACCTACCACTGTGGGTGATATAATTTCTAGGCAAAACCTCTTTCTGAAGTTCAGTGTTGGGAAGAGAAATGTCCAGACGGGGGCGGCAGGGGGTGATAGAAGGGGTTTGTGGGGGGGGAGGAAGTAAGACGAGGAGGCAAATCCCAGGCACTTCTGAGAATAATAACGACGACCAGGGGGAGGAGTTTCAGGTTTGGGGGACGAGGATGTGTGTGCTCAGTAGGGACAACCATTGACATGTGAGGGACAGCCACCACATTTGGACTCCAGAGTGCTTGCTTTCACCAAAACCCACCTGGCGTCCCTCTCTGCTGGACGTGTGTGGTGTTTTGCGGAGCCGGGGAATGGTGGGCTGGGTCTCCTGCGCTCATCTCCCACGACAGCGTGGTCCCATGAGCGAGCCTGGCTCTCTGGGGCTGCAGGGTGGCCAGCGCACGAGGCAACCACTGGACATTTGCTTTGCTCTGTGCCCCGGGGGTGGAGGAGGCGGGCGCAGATAACTCTGCGCTCGATCCGCCAAGTCACGAAGGGCCGTCCAGACATTCCTCTGTGGGAGTCCCGTGTCTGAGGGTTGGTGAGAGAGAAGGGGTGATAAATGTGCCCAGGATGACTTACTCACAGTACAAAACCAAACCCATCTTGGGGGCCTTTAGGAAACGGCAGCTGGCTGCTGACTTCCAATCTGTCGCTGTTTCTCGTGGTCTCTGACTTGTAGCACAAAAGGTCAGTTTTACTGAAAAGGCCAAGTGCCGGCATCCAGAGCTGGCTCTTCGGTGGGATATTCCTAAACGACCACAGCGAGACGTACAGCAGGAAGTCGCGGCGAAACAGAGAGAGGTGCTGGCGGGCCTCCTGTCTGGACCACTGAACACCCCAGGTCGTCCTTCCCGTGGCAGGAATCCACACCCTCCTGGCTGGTCTTTTATTCCGCTTTGTTCTATTGGGTCAAACTTTAAAAAAGAGAAATACCCCTTCTGGTTGTCCGGGGGCGGGGGGGGGGTGGTGCGTGGAGACAGAAAGGGGTGGAGGCAAGAAGATATTGAAAGACGAGATTGCGGAGACAGATGAAGACAAGTGATGGCTGGCGGCTCTGTCCGGCAGAAGGACGGGAGGAGGGGAGCATAAACAGAGGCATCTGGTCCCCCAGCATGGAGCGGCGGGTCCGTGAACCGTGGCAGATGCAGGCTCAGCTGTGATTGGGCACGAGGCATCGGTGTCCAAGCCTGGGTCACGCGCAGGGCCCGTTTTAACTGTGACGTGCTGTGTCAAACTGCCATTCTTTCTTTCTCGGGTGGTTTTTTTTTTTTTTCCTCTGAAATCTGCCAGCTCTCGGAAGCAGCATAGACTAGGCCTCTCGGGTTCGCAGGCTGGAGGAAGCGAGCAGGGAAAAAGCAGTGAGTGACATCCAGAGGGAGACGCCGCGGGGACGGGGGGCGGGGGGTGGGGGGGAGACAGGCGAGACAGTGGCCAACGGGGAAAGACGTGAAGAGAGGGTCTCTCCGGGTTTTGCGTCGTGGGCAGAATTAAGCGTGGGGACGAGGCCCAAGGGCGTGGTTAGTAAATTTCGCAGAAGGACATTTTAAGGCTTTGCCTGTGAGGGTGAGCCTGAACTGCGGAAGACTGTTAAGTGTCCTCTATGAAAACTTAGGGAGAAAATCAGGGTTTCAAGTGTCTCCAAAATCACGTGATGTATTCGTGAAAGGAGCCAAAAGAATACCAAAAAGTATACGCGTGGGTTTGGGTCAGAGACTCTGTGTTCTGGCCAAAATGTAGCTTTGCCCTCCCAGCTCTCTGGGGTGTTTAATGGATACAACTGCCCTCAGTGTGATGTTTGCGGGGAAGCTGAAATGGACCCTTTTCTGAAGGGGGTGCCTGTGCCCTTAACGATTCTAAAAGCTCTCTGGAAGATATTCACAATACCCTGCCTTTTTCCACTTCAGGGTTTGCTCACTTTTTCTCCTTCTCCTTAGGAAGGAGAGACTTCTTCTTCTTTTATTAGTTTAAAAAATTTATTTTGAGAGAGAGACAGAGAAAGAAAGTGCGTGGAGGAGGGACAGAGAGAGAGAGACACAGAATCCGAAACAGGCTCCAGGCTCCGAGCCGTCAGCACAGAGCCCGACGCGGGGCTCGAACCCACAAACCTTGAGATCGTGAGCTGAGCTGATGTCGGACGCTTGACCGACTGAACCACCGGGCGCCCCGGGAAGGAGAGGCTTGTTGACCCAACTTGGTTTATTTGAGAAACCGTGTTGCTAGGTCAGGTTGGTTTCCATTTGTCTCTGAAAGCCTCGCGTTGGAGAATGAGGAGACCTTGCTACCGTCTGGTTCTCAGAGTGTTGTTTTTTTATCGGTTGGCTGAGTCTGTGTCGGTGAAGGCCACGTGTGGCCCCTACCTTCCCTTCTGTCATCGAAGCTTTTGTGTTTAGCTTTTTCTCTTCTTCTTCTTCTTCTTTTTTTTTTTTTTTTTTACTTTAGTGTCGTGTCCCTTGTGGGGTTCCTTACGGGTTTTTCTTAATTCTTTGCCTGTCCTTCAACCAGCAGGGAGAGAATAATAAGGCAGACGGGTCTTGGAAATCTCTAGGCAAGAATTACTTCCCCGTTCTTGGCGGGGGAGACCTGACAAGTGCCATGGTGCTGGGGCACCCATCCCTCACCTCCATGGACCCCAAGACCTCGTCTCTGAATCCCAGGGGCTGTGCTTACAGTTGAAAAACAAGCAATCAAACAAACAGGCAAGACCCTCATCCTATTTGTCACCATAGTCTGATTTCCTTTTTTTTTTTTAAGTTTATTTCTTTATTTTGAGAGAGAGCTAGTGGGGGAGGGGCAGAGAGAGAGTGAGAGAGAGAGACTCCCGAGCAGGCTCCGCACCGTCAGCACAGAGCCCAAAGTGGGGCTCGAATTGTCGAAACCACGAGATCACGACCTGAGCGGAAATCAAGAGTCAGATGCTTAACCAACTGAGCCAACCAGGCGCCCCCATAGTCTGATTTCTATTCGGCCTAGATTGATTCCTTAGGGATATGAATTCCTGGGCTCCAAAATCCTAGAAATTTCCTGTAATGACCGAACCTTCCCCTTTCCCTTCTTCCTGATTTTCTCTCTTTATATGAAGTTCTCACACCCTCTGTCTTAGACTCTGTTTCCATCTCTATTCCTTCCGTATCTACACCGAAGTCCCGCCCGGCTCTTTAGCTCGAGGACACCGTTTCCCCATCTGTGTCCTCATCTCTGCGTGTTCCACGCTCTTTCTCTGGTCCTGCCGTGTCTCCTTCCCTACATCCCTCTCCGCTCCTAAGGGGCTGGATCAGTCTTTGGTACTCCGTTCTGCACCTTTTCCCACTCAGACTCTTTGGAAACGGGACGTGGGGACAGTGCTCTGACACCCTAGGCATTTCTTGGTCTCCGAACAGGAGAAAGCCAACAAATGCACGGGCTCACCTTGCGCGCCGATAAGCACGCTGTTCGTGTGCCCTGAACAGAGTCTCCCTGAGAAGACCATCTCTACGCTTCTCCTCCCGGAGAGTATAATAAACAGCAAACTTCCGCACCGTTTCTTGGCGCGAGGTGCCTCTCTTCCCCGCACATCTGGCCCCTTGATAAATTGTTACAGTGCTCCTGGACCAGCGCAGAGCCTGCCCACGCTGCTCGGGATCTGTTCTCAAGTTGTTGCGGGGACCCCGCCGTATGATGACAATTAGGAGCTGTTAGTGTGCAGATGAGGCCCACGAGTGGCAGGTGGCGGGAACGGGCCTCAATTAACTAACAGGCACCAAATCCCTTCCTAATGAGGCTGGGCCACCCAGATGAGCCAGGAGGCATGTGTCAGTGACAGCAACAGAGGATTTGAACTGGAGGGTGGGGGGGGGGCGGTTACAGGGAGGCTGGTCAACAGGTACCTGGCTCAGCCACAGAAACAGACCTTTTGGTTTCGTTGGCTCAGAAAGACGAGCCGTCCTCAGCCAGCCGGGCACAGCGGAAGGGCCGGGAGCAGGAGTCGTGGGCATGGAGTGTGGCGGGCTCAGTTTCGTGCATCTCATCTCCCTGGGTGGCCCCTGGGTGAGTGCAACTCCTTAGCGTGTGGGGGTGAAGAATTAGTCCATCTCCCAAGATAAGCAGAACGTGAGATATGGCCAGCCAGCGAGCGGGGTAATGACTGGCAGAAACTTAATAAAGGGCCACTGTCTTGAGTGGCATTTGAATTCCAAATCAGACACCGTAATAACGCGGCGAGCGTCACATTGGATTCTGCACTTAAGGACCACTTGCCATTTCCATTGCAAATCTTCTGGGGCTTTGTGTGGACGCATCATCTGAATTTATATAGGGTTGAAACTTGCCTGGCTCACTGGGAGCTTTTCAGAATTAAAAAAAAAAAGAAGAAGAAAAAACTTCCAGGAACATGCAGCGTGTTAGCAGGGTGGCATCGTTGGAAGAATCCGGCGCTTTCTTGGAGGCTCCAATCCCTTGTCCTAAGTGGCTCACCAGAAAGCGTGGACACTCCCAGGAGCGTGACCCATGGCCCAAAAGTATGAATCTCCCCAGTTTTTCAAGAACCAGAAACAAACCAGGATCTCTCGCTAGTTGTACATTCCTCGTTCTGCTGAGGTGTGAAGGACGGTGCCCATGAGACACGCGTCTTCCTGGGGCCACAGCTCATGTCCCCTTGAGAGGGGGCTTTGTGTGTGCACAGACCTCTAATCATAAAGCCAGATTCCGGAGTGGGGGTTAGAGCCGTGTTTGAAACTGGTTACTCGCGATTCTCCCCCCGCAACCCCCTTCATTTCTTGCAGCGCAAAAGTCGTGTTGAAAGGGGTATGACGCCTCAAAAGTAAGGCACGGAATCAGAATTGGGGAGGTGGCCGCCCCTCTGTCCCCATGTGTGACGGCATTTGGATGGTTTTACGAACCGTACGTGCCAGGCTGCGGAGCTCAGAGACAATGGGGTAAACCAAGAACCCACCCGGGACCGCCACCCGTGTCCCCCGAACTGCCGTTTCTGATCCAAATAGTATTCGATGGAACATTCTTCTGTTCTTTCTCTAGTTTTGTTGGTAGAACGGCATATGTTTCAAAAGAGGACTCTCCTTTTAAAGGGGGGAGTTTTTCCATCTTTATACATCCAGTCAGCTTTATCTTTGTGTGTTTGCAGCTCTATGACGTGGACAACTGCAGACCCTGTTTATACTCTGTGGTTTGCCACCGGCTGTCCTGAGTGTCACTCGTGCCCCCCGGTCTTCATCATGTCTTTCAGGGGCCGTCCAGAAACGCCAGTGACTGTTGGGCCACAAGCCTGGAAGAGGGTACCAATTTCGTTTTCTTCTCCTTTCCTCCTCTCTCTCTCTCATCCTCTCTTTCTTCGGCAAGATCCAGCTGCAAAACCACTCTTAGTCAAACACATCTTTGCTCTTCCGGAAGCTCTGTAGGAAATGAAATCCCTCTTTCTCGGCGACATTGAATGTCTTCCAAAGCAGCACGGGACGTCTCCTGCGGTGTCTGCTCTGACTTCTCTTAGGCCCCGATGCTTCTGCGATCTCATACCCCCCTTGCATCATCCCAGTGAGGGAGGCAAGGAGCACTCGGTCTCATGTGCAGGCCTCAGACAGGCTAGCAATTTGCTTAAAGCTTCACGGCGCGTTTTTAGAACCCCGATGTTTTCATTCGGATTCCTCTAGAAGCCGACTCGGAGACAAAGAGTTGAGGCAGGCAGGTTATCTAGGAGATAATCCCAGGAAACTCTGCAGGAGAGTGGGGACCTGAGATGGGGAAAGAGAAGGTAGCCAATTAAAAATGCATTATTTAGCAAGTTACCTGGTTGGGGGAGGGGGGTGCGGTGGGGAGACTAGACCAGTGCAACTCTCTGGGGGGACTTGGGGCAGAGAAGTCCCCAGAGTTATTCCAACCAAGGGGCAACCAGTCTTCGTTGGTTGGTTGAACCTACTTCTGGGGGGTTCGTGTTCCAGCGCGTGTAGGCAAAGTGTGGCCTCAAGGTCAGAAAAATACCTTCAATGAAAGGAATAGTCTTTGGAGGAAGCTCCAGAAGAGGGAATATTGGTGGGGATCCCGACAGCTCTTGCCACACCAGCCTCCTGGATTCCTTGCCTGGTTTTATTTCTCGCCATAACCTTTGGTGTGCATCTCAAGTGTTGGAGGTACAGGAGAGGGGAGGAAGATGCAGACACGGTGGGGAGGGAGGAAGCTTTGGTACATTTTTTTTTTAAATGTTTTTATTATTTTTGAGAGAGAGACAGACAGACAGAGTGTGAGTGGGGGAGGAGCAGAGAGAGAGGGAGACACAGAATCCGAAGCAGGCTCCAGGCTCCGAGCTGTCAGCACAGAGCCCGACGCGGGGCTCGAACTCACGAACCGTGAGATCATGACCTGAGCCGAAGTGGGACGCTTAATCGACTGAGCCACCCAGGTGCCCCTGGTACATTTTCTTAGTATGATACACACAAGATAGAGACCCTATATTTCCCAATGCCCCCAAACTTCGAATCTGATGAATGAATACATCCGGATCATTTTCATTACTCACGCTTGTGGACAAGACCAGTGGTGTGGCCAGTGGGGTTCCTCGTGTGGTATTAGTTAACTCTCCATGCACGGATGTATATAGTTAGAATCTTAAGTTTTAGCAAAAAAAAAAAAAAAAAAAAAAAAAAAATTGGCCTGGTTCTGAAATAAGACGGGGATTTTCCTTATTGTACGGATGAAGCTCTGAAAACTAGAAAAGCTACCTGCCCAAGACCCCGTAGCGTATGATGTCCGTATGTCATTATGTCCATATTCTCAGGTTCCTAACACTAGAGCCAAGGGAAGTGCCCGGCCAAACGCTTAGGTTTGCTTTCTTCTCTCCATCTTAGGTTCTGTGTTTGCTCCCTTCTCTTGCCCTCGGAACCCTCACTTGATTGATCTAGAACTCGGCGATCCAAGAGTCTCAAGCTAAAAGTTCCCTTCAGCCAGTGGTGTGCGTGAAGGTTTAATTAATGCTGGCTTTCCGGGAGCGAGAGCCCTAATGTTTGTTGGCATATACTGATTTGGTATAAATACTCCCACCCTGGATTTTTTTTTTTTTTTTTTTTTGAGCCTTCAATGGCGTGTCACTAAATTACAGCTGGGAAGCGATGCTCACAATTGGTGCCAGTGCAAGCCGGCCCCACATAACATGGCCGCAGTCCCCAAGGAGCTGAAGTGGCTATCTACCTGGGAAATCTCCCAGCCCCGAAACATCTGCAGGCACCCCACCCCCATCATCCCAGCCTACCCCCCGGCAACCTCACAACTCCAGTCCTTCATTCCCTCCAGCGCTTCTAGGTCGGGACTTGGTGCCTTGGGAATGTTCACCTAGGACAGCTGCCTGGGGAGCGGGGAGCGAGGGAGGTGTCCCCTGCCTCCCTCTCACTATGTGGTGACTGCAGGTCTGTGACGGGTGATGGGTGATGGGTGCAGGTCAGGTGACGGGTCTGCGGGTCGGGTTTGTCTCTTTCAGCCTATTAGGTCCCATGGGGTTGCCTCGACCTCCCTCCGCATCTTTCTGCGAGGTATGTCTTTGTTCACCACCGACAACGCCGGAACAGGAAGAGGATGTGAAACTGACCCTGCTCACATTTTGTACTTAACGGGGCTTGCTCACGTATAGCCGGGACTGTGCCCAGGACTCCTCCTCAGGGAAGCCTTCGGTGACTTCCCCCAGGACAGATTTCTCTGTGGTTGCTGTCCCAACCCCGGGTTCTTTACCATCGGAGCCCTTTGCTAATTCTTCAGTGCGATGACTTGATTGTCCCGCTCCTGCATTAAGATCAGGGAGAGAAGAGTCTGCCCATTTTGGCGGACTGTGGTGTCACTGGTCCCCAGCACAGTGCCTGGCACCTGGTGTTAACGAATGTTTGTGTCATGAATGAGGGAGCTCATAGACAAAATGAATGGGACCAGGGAGCCACTGTCCCCACCCCTGGCCACCCATCAGCACCATCGGGGTGCTTTCAAGAAATAAAATGCTGGGGGAGGCTGTCTCTGGCTTTGGGAGTTTTGAAAAACTCTGGAGGTGATTCTCATGTGCGGCCGGGGGTGAGAGCCACCGTCCTTGAGGAAGGCTCTGAGGAGTCTTTAAGGAGTGCTTTTCAAACTCACTGCGTCTTGTGACCCTGCGACCAAGGTTGCACCCCAGAACGGCCTCTGAGGTGGGGCCCACACATCCATAACTTTGAAACTTCTCCAGGTGATTGCAAAGTGCAGACAAAGATGAGAAACACTGCAAAACATCCTATTTCTCTAAAGCCTCTCCCTCGCTCTCTTCATGATCAAGGAGATCAGAAACCTACCGTTGAGAAATGTTAACCCTTCCCCCACCTCCACGGTCGCCCACCCTTTGACGGTAGGCTTGGCAATGGAGGTGGCCTTCTGACTTTGGCGGTTGGGATATTGATGGACCTTAGGCGATCAAGGGCCTTGAAAAGCCCCTGAAGGATCAGGCTTGCTCCCTTGTGCTTTTGTGAAGAGTAAAAAAAAAAAAAAAACCATGTCACATAATAATAAAAATGGTAACATTAGTAAGAAGAACGTGTATAGCCAGTCTGTTGGTTCAAGGAGGATGAGGGACAGAGGGACAGAGGGACACGTGGATCAGAGCTGCTTCTGCTGAATCCCAGACCTGCAGTAGAGACACAGAGCCACCCCAAGTGCTGCTGCCTGGGACTCAGTCACCCAGGAGAACAGCCCAGATCAGCCAACCCCAGCCCACCCCACCCCACACAGGCAGGCATGCAGGTGATCATAGTTGGCCATTTTGGAAAGCCACTGCGTTTTTGATTCCTTACGCAGCCGTGGCAGACGGATGCACTCAATGTTCCACAATAGTTTAAATATTCACCGAGGGCAGAACTTCTATGAAGTCGGGGTCTTCCCTGCTTCTAGAACAGCTCCAAAAAAGGAAAGATTACAAATCGGCAGACTTTCACCTGGGTTATAAAGTTGCACTCTATATGCATCCCGTACATCATACAGGTTGATCTTCCCATCTCCCTCCGTTAAGTTTACCGGCTGGGGGCTGTGTGACCTCGGGCAAAGAGGATTATGAGATTACAGAATCGACACTCTCCATGTGAGATATGACTATTCTCACACCAGTGCTTCATATAATCAGAACTTTCCAGTGTCATCAGATAAGGCCCTCATGTTGAAAAAGTAAGGCTCCCTTCTTCCTATCAGCACCCATCACTCATATGTTTGTACTTTACCCCTTTCCCGAACTAAAGGGCATGGTTTAACAGGATGTTTGTTAATCTTGTTGGAGTACGTTGTATCTGAAAATTATCAACAAATAAAATTTTTTTTAAATGTTTATTTGTTTTTGAGAGAGAGAGAGAGAAAGAGAGAGAATAAGCATGAGCAGGGGAGGAGCAGAGAGAGGGAGACACAGAATTTGAAGCAGGCTCCAGGCTCTGAGCTGTCAGCACACAGCCCGACACGGGGCTTGAACTCACAAACCGCGAGATCATGACCTGAGCCGAAGTCGGAGGCTCAACCGACTGAGCCACCCAGGCGTCCCATTTTCATTGGATTCTTAAAGAAATCAGTAGCTTCCTAGCAGGTGAAGAACCATCACCCTAGCAGAAAGTCCAGTGCAAAAGAGGATCTTACCCTCCAAGCAATTTTCCTTCAACTTCTATAATTCCAGGGGCTCTAAGGATGAGGCATGTTAGTGGTGGTAGCATTTCCTGGGTGTTACTGTGTTACTGGGCATTCTCAGTGCTTGTATGTGTGTTATGTCTGAATTAACGCCATTTTACAGATAGACCTTGTGAGGTTTAGAAACGAGGACTGCCTTGAAGCTTGAGCTTTTTTTCTTTTTAATGTTTATTTATTTGCAGGGGAGGGGGGTGGCGGGCAGAGAGAGAGTGAAAAAGAATCCCAAGCAGGCTCCTCACTGTCAGTGCAGAGAGCCCAACGCGGGGCTTGATCTCACGACCTTGAGATTGTGACCTGAGCCAAAAGCAAGAGTCAGATGCTTAACCGATGGAGCCACCCAGGCGCCCCAACGCTTCCTATTATAAAGCCACTAATTTAGGTGTATTTTAGCAACTTCTGCCCCAACCCCTAAGTGAAAACACACACACACACACACACACACACACACACACACACAATACCCCACTGTTGTAGCAACTCTCTCTGGGTTACAGGTATGCGTTTTCAATGCCCATGATAATCCTGCTTCTTACCCCTTCCCTCCTCACCCTCTTCCTCTGTTCGCAGCCACTGTCCCACGTTTCTCTCGCCCTGAAGCTGTGGGTTCCCAAACTGACAAGAGCTTTCCGAAGACCAGGTTGAAGGCACTTAATTACAGAACCCACGAGCCTGAGGGACACATGTGGCTTGGGGGGTGCATGTGGCCGCTTAGGGGCGTACCGTCCAGTGCCTTCATGTGGTCTGGTGCCCCCTCTCCTCCCCGCCATGGAGGGGCAGGTCCTGTGCCTGCCAACGTCCTCATGGACAGTGGTGACTTCCACACGTGTTCTCAGTGAGAAAGAAAGAGTTGCTCTCATTTGGACGAACTTAGGGGCAGCATCGGGCGTTGATAAGTGGTGAAAACAGCACGCAGCAAAGAACCGGGAGAAGCCGCGCGAAGACGTCAGGTGCACTCCTGTCCCAGAGTGTGGAGGCCCCACCGAGGTCAGCGTGGGGTGTTCTGCTCATGCGTACAAGCTGCTTTGTTGTCTTCCCCAGGGCACCCCAGAGTGCAGCCAGGAACAATTTCCCTGCGGCCTGTGACCGGGGCAGGCGAGGGCAGTCACGGCCCTCTCCCCACTCCTAAATTCCGCAGCTCCAGGGCCCGGCACCTCCCTCTCTCTTTCTGTGCTCCCAGAGGAGGCTTCTGGGCCGCTCCCCAGAATCACGTTTCCCAGGGCCTGAAATACAAACACTCAGGATTACAAAGGAAACCATTTCTCCTGAAAGACACTGACGAGAACGTTCTGCAAAGCCACATCCGTGTTACGTCATTACGTGTTTCTTTGAAAACACGCGTTAAGTAAAGATCCGTTCGTTCGCAAGTCTCCTAGGCATGTAACTTTGAAACGGCGACGAGTAAACAGTGTTTCGAGCGACTTCCAACACCTGCAACATGACTTGAATGTATTTGCCATTTTGGTTGGTGACGTGCATTACGGCGGCTTGTGCCCTGCATTTGTAATCAGATGCAGCATTTCAGTCGGGGCATAGTGAAAAAGAATATGGGGTTTCTCCCCAGCTAAGTTCACGCAGCCGGCTGAAGGCCTAGGAGGCCTGATATGGGTCAAATTGTGCCCTCCCAAGTTAGTATGTCAAAGTCCTAACTCCAAGTCCCTCAGGATGTGACTTTATTTTATTTTTTTAAGTTTATTTATTAATTGAGAGAGACAGGGAGGGAGAGAGAGAGAACGAATTGGGGGAGAGGCGGGGAGAGGGAGAGAGAGAGAGGATCCCAAGCAGGCTCTGCACCGTCAGCATGGAGCCTGACGTGGGGCTTGAACCCACAAACCGTGAGATTATGACCTGAGCCGAAATCAAGAGTCAGACAGACGCTTAACCGACTGAGCCTCCCAGGCGCCCCCAGAATGTGATTTTAATTGGAAATAGGGTTGTTGCAGGTGTCATTCGTTAAGATGAGGTCATGCCAGAGGAGACTGGGCCCCTAATCCCAAATTCCTGCCGTCCTTATAAAAAGGAGAAATTTAGGCGCAGAGACATGCGCACAGGGATAACAGCGTGTGACACTGGAGACAGAGATCGGGGTGACACTTCTAAGAGCCAGAGAACAGCCAAGAATGCCAGCAAACCACCTGAAGCCCGGGAAGAGCCATGGGTAGATTTTCTCACAGCCTCAGAGGGAGCCAGCCCTGCCCGACACCTCCATCTCAGACCCCTCGTCTCCAGGACTGTGCGACAAAACACAATACACGGGGGCACCTGCGTGGCTCAGTCGGTTACGGATCCGACTTCAGCTCAGGTCATGATCTCGCGGCCGGTGAGTTCGAGCCCCGCGACGGGCTCTGTGCTGACCGCTCCGGAGCCTGGAGCCTGCTTGGGATTCTGTGTCTCCCTCTCTCTCGGCTCCTCCCCCTCTCACGCTCTGCCTCTCTCTCAAAAATAAAATAAACATTAAAAAAATTAAAAAAAAACAAACCCACAATACACAATGGTTTTGAGAAAGACTGGAAATGGAATCAATCCTTCCAATCCTTGCCCCCAGATTTTCTGCCAAAGAGCTTTGGTTTCAATACCTATGCCATCTTTCCTCCTTCCCCAAACCTCTCGTTCAGGTGCACCGTGGATTCCCAGGAAGCCCCCGCTCCCCGCAATTTTTAAACGACATCTGCGAGGCCGTTGTAAAATTCCTGGCACCAAAACAGAGACGTTGTGCTTAATTGCGGGGCCGAGGCATGATTTTGACAGTTACAATACCTGGTCCAACATCGCCGCTAGCCAAAAGTCACCCGTGAAACATGTTTTCTTAAACATGACTGATAAATTGTTACCTTCTAGCTTCTGCTGCTAATTAGACAACATGAGTCAAAGTTAATTTGGTGGAAAACATTTCTCAACTTAATGACATTTATGGGCAATTAGGCGCGTGTGGAAGGGAACGCACATTTACATTTCAGCCCCATTTCCAGGGCTTAACAAGAATCTCCTCTTTCCCGGCTGGAGATTTCTCATTCTCTGAGGAATATGTTGGGTACAGACACCATGGGTCTCCTTGTTATGCTAGAAACCGGCAATTGTTTGCACGAAACAAGCTACCGCCCAGTAATGAGGTGCAGGCGGAATTAGGCTCAGTGAAGGCTTTTGTGTTGTTGCGACCCGCGTCTCGCAGCAAGAGGTTGTGAGCTGTGTGCGTGGTGAAAACCACAGCGGCAGACTCACACGGCTGATAAATGTGGGCCACGTTCGTATTTCTCAGCCCAGGGTCAGAAATGGCTTCTGGTATCGCTATCAACCAATTCAAAAAGCAGCTATGTAACACGCAGCATTCCTAGCCTTTGAGATTACACGCCTTTGCCGCTGGGTCTTTTTTTTTTTTTTTTTTTTTTTTAGGTCAGAACATTCCCAGGGGGTCATTTTGTCCTAATGGCCCGATCCAACCTCTTGCCTGCACTCACCACGTGGAAATCCAGCGTGGGCTGAGAAGCAAAGACCGAGGCACTCAGGCGTTTCTGTGCCGGCTCAGCTCCTGGATGCCACGGATGCTTCAGTTAAACTCCCGTGAATGTACAGGTTGTTTTCCTTTGGAACGGAAGAGTCGTTTTTATGCACATGCGTAAACACACACACACACACACACACACACACACACACGCAGATAGTAAATGGTGGGGATTCCTTCCCCGCCTCCCTGGCAGGATGGTTTCTGGGCATAAAGAACGAAGAGCGAGGGAGAGCACACCATTCCAGTAGTTACAAAGCAATGCAGTGGGCTAGGGTGCCGAGTCGAGTCAGACCTTCTCGTAATTAACCACGTTCCCAGTGCAAGAGTCTTTCATAGGAGGCCAGGAATTCACAGTTCTATGAAACCTGGACTATGAGATGTCCCTGTTGCCTCGAGATTTGTAAATTTCTCATGCTTCACTTAAATATTTAAAAATGTTTACTTTGTTTAATGTACAACATACATAGACATTATATATCCAAACATTAAAAAAAAATCATTTTTTGGTTGGCGAAGGGTTGGGTAAGGCTTTACGTAACAACCAATAATGATAACTTTGGAGAAGCCTTGCTCTGTACTTTAGTTGTTATGAACTAAAACAAAACAAAATGAAACCCTCTAACATATTAATAATGTTTTAATATATGCATGTTATTATAATATATAAGTATGTATGGAAGCTGTAAATAATATTAAAAGAAGGGGAAGGTAAAAAATAAAACAATGATCAGGTTAAAACTTTTTTTTTTAAAGTTTATTTATTTATTTTGCAGGGGAAGGGGCAGTGGGAAAAGGAGAGAGATAATTCCACGCAGGCTCCGTGCTCACAGCCAATTCAAGGCTCCGTCTCACAAACCATGAGATCATGACGTGAGCCAAAATCAAGAGGCAGATGCTCAACGGACTGAGCCACCCAGGCGCCCCATGATCTGGTTAAAACTTTACAAATCAACAAGATAAATAGCACTCTATATTAAGAAAACTTCCCAGAAGACCTGTGTGATTTTCCAGATGGTCTGCATTTCAACGGAGACGATTACAATTTAATGAGACCCAAATGTCCCAAAGAACCAAGGCAGTAAAGAGACCCAGCCCATCTCAGGGGGAAAGTCCACCCGGAAACCCTTGGGCAGGTCTTCGTGGGTGCTGCAGACTGGAAACCGAGTCGGGGGAGTGTGAAATAGTGGGCCAGGCCTCCGGGTGCCAGCTGCAGCTTGGGGATGCCAAAAGGACTTCTCCATGGAGAATGTCCTCGTGCGGTGTCTCATCTAGATCGCCGGGCGCTTGGTCAAACCCTTGCTGGCTGCCTGATTTGGGGCAAGTTCCTAATCCTATCGCTTTCATCATCTGCAAAATGAAGATAATAATCGTACTGACGTAGTATTGTTGTTATGGAGAGTAAATGAGCTTGCATATGTAAGCTGCCTCCAACCGTGCGGGCACATCATGGTGGCAGTACTTGTCACAATGGTAACGATACCGATCATGGCTAACGCTTACAGTAGTGCTAAATGCTAGCTCTCCCTCATGGTGCGCAGACGCCAGTTGTGCCAAGAACGCCAAACGGGGAAATCAGAAGACCCCAATTCGAGTCCTGGTTAGCTGCTTGATATTCACCGAAAGCCTTGAGGTCCAGTCTCCTGTCTATAAAATGGAGCTAATGACACCCACCTCGCAAAGTTGTTGCCATCAAAGTGTGCATACCGAGGGCCGTGTTGCGTTGACCTGCCTTGGAGCGAGTAGTCAAAAGAGAAGTGCAACCGCGACTTGCTTTTCCTTTGGGCTTGGGGCTGACCGCAGCCTCACCTGGGCGTTGCCCTGGACCACACACCGTTCTCCTGGCTTTTCCAACTCTTCTTCTCCATCGCAATATGCCTGACTGGTGTCCTTCTCTGCAGGATCCTGCTTCCTGCCAGGTGACAGCAAGATGATCCAGCCATACTTCTTGCTAATGGGGATTAGGGTGTTAATGGATTCTCCCTCTGGGTTAACATATGGACTTCCACAGCGGGGCCTTCTGCAGACGATGCTTTTGCCAGAAGAGTGACTCTCATGGACCGAGTTTGTAGGCAATGGGGCGGGGGGAGACCCTTGCAGTCATGTCACTTACGTGCTCTGTCAGCAGCCCCCTGTTTAACTCTACACAGAAGTCGGGCCCAAACTCTTCCAATATGCCCATCCCTCAACTCCATTCCCCACTCACAAAACTCAGAAAGCTTTTCTTGGGAGGACAGAAAATATAGCTCTCAGTGAATGAATCAATTCATCCAATGTTTCCCGAGCACCTTGCAAAACCATAATGATCGTTGTCACTCATTAAGCACCTGCCATGTACTGAACTTTGTGCTTGGTGCTTTATGAATATTATTTTATTCAATTTCATGACCACCTTACAATTGAAGAGATAAGTTGTTTTTTTTTTTTTTTTTTTGATCGTGGTAAAATGTTGGGGAGGATGGGTGATGGGTATTGAGGAGGGCACTTTTTGGGATGAGCACTGGGTGTTGTACAGAAACCAATTTGACAATAAATTTCATATATTGAAAAAAAAGAAAAAAAAGAAATTGTGGTAAAATGCACATAGCATTTACCACCTTGACCATTTTTAAGGGGACAGGTCATTGGCACTGAGTACCTTCATACTGTTGTGTGAGCGACACGGTCATCCATTCACAGAGCTCTTTTCGTCTTGCAAAACTGAAACTGCGTCTCCATTAAACAATAACTACCCATTCTCCTCTTCCCCCAGTCCCTGACTACCGCCATTCTACTTTGGTTTTGTTTTTTTGTTTGTTTGTTTGTTGTTTTTTGGTCCTTTGTTTATTTTGCATTTTTGAAAATTAATTTATTTTTTAAAATTGACACCCAAGTTAGTTAGCGTATAGTGCAATAATGATTTCAGGAGGAGAAGCCAGTGATTCATCCCCTACGCACAACACCTGGTGCTCAACCTAACAAGTGTCCTCCCTGATGCCTCTTGCCCAATTAGCCCATTCCCCCACCCAACACCCCTCCAGCAGCCCTCAGTTTGTTCTCTGTAATGAAGAATCTCTTATAGTTTGTCCCCCTCCCTGTCTTTATATTATTTCTGCTTCCCTTCCCTTATGTTCATCTGTTTTGTATCTTAAATTCTATCATACGACTTCACGCATATGATATGTCTTTCTCTGACTGACTAATTTCACTTAGCATAATCCCCTCCAGTTCCATCCACGTTGTTGCAAATGGCAAGATTTCATTTTTTTTTTTTTGTTCGCTGAGTAGTATCTATATCTATATCCATCTATCTATCTATACCACATCTTCTTTATCCATTCATCCATCGATGGACATTGGGCCCTTTCCATACTTTGGCTCTTGTCGATAGCGCTGCTCTAAACATGGGGGTGCATGTGCCCCTTCGAAACAGCACTCCTGTATCCTTTGGATAAATTCCTGTTTACTTTCTGTCTTTATGTATTTGGCTACTCTAGGGGCCTTGTTTTAAGTGGAATCATGCAGTATTTTGGGTCTGGCTAATTTCACTTCACATAATATCCTTAAGTTTCATCCATGTTATAGCATATGTCAAAATTTCCTTCTTTTTAAAGGCTGAATTATATATATACATATATATATATAATATATACACATTTTATTTATTTATAATAATTATATATAATATATATTATATATACATATATGTACATATACGTATATATACATATATACGTATATGTACATATACGTATTATACATATATACATATACGTACATATACTTATTATACATATATACACATATGTACATATACATATACGTACATATACATATATGTACACATATACATATATGTATGTATATATATACATATATATGTAACATATATGTACATATATACACACATTTTATTTATCTATTCATCCATGGATGGATGCTTGGGTTGCTTCCACCTTTTGGCTGTCATAAATAATGCTTCTGTGAACATGCATAGGATCTCTTTGGATCCCTGCTTTCAATTCTTTTGGGTGTCCACACAAAAGTGGAATTGCTGGATCATACGGTAACTCTATCTTTAACTTTTTGAGAAACTGCCAACCGTTCTCCCCAGCAGCCGAACCATTTTACGTTCCCTCCAACAGGACACAAAGATTCCAATTTTTCCGCATCCTCGCCAGCACTTGTTATGTTTTGTTCTATTGGGTTTTTTGATAGTTGCCCTTCTAGGGGGCACGGAGGAGACAGCGTTTGGCCAGACGCTGTGGGCGCTGTAAAGCAGTCTCATCCTTAGGACGTAGTGAAGCACTTATAGAGGCTGCTGCACTAATACCTCCGATGCAGAGAGAAATAAGTAACCACATAGGAATAAGGGCTGGGTAGTGTCCAGAGAGCGGTAGCAGGGAACCAAAGGGAACTCCTGTAAGTGGTCGTGGGACCCAGGGCGGGCTTTGTGGAGAGGACGGGCTGAAGCATATCAGAAGGCTGGGAATGCACGCTAGGAAAGGGAGCCACGGACACAATGGTCCACCCCTTGTGGAACCCAGTAACTCAACTAAGAGGGGCCAAGAGGACCATCGGAGTGACCAGGTATGTGTGACAAGACAAGCCTCCTGCTCCTCCTGGTGAAGAAGGAGGACTCAGACACTCTTTGTAGCCCAATAATGAATCAGAGGGTTAATCTCAGCACTGTGACACTTTGTGGGAGATTAGGAGGCGAGCCTGATGTGGGGTGTCAGCATCTCTGCTGGTTGGGAGTGGGTGCGGTGGCAGAAACGACGAGAGATCGTCTCCACACAGGACTGCTTAACAAATACACGGCGTCCGCAACATCGGAAAGTACAGAAAGGAACGTTATGATCATTATTCTCCGGGTTGAAGGTGCCTCTGACGACATTATGTATATTCCACTATGTTTCTGGACGACAGACACCATGTATATGGAGGCCACTATGGGAACCAGATTTCTCATGTGGAAGAAGGGAGTTACAAACGTGGAAAAAGAAACCTAGAATAAGCCCTTTGGTGTTGGGCTGCTCTTGGAGCTATCCATGTCAAGTCAGTGTAAACACATGAAGGCATATGTTTGCTCTGCCACGGAGAGGGCCTGGGAGCAGTGCCACCCAGTAACAGACGGCACGCTTCGTGCTCAGATCTTGGTTGCTAAAATCCTAACTAACAGTAGCCCCAGCTCCTTGGGAAAATGGCCGATTCCGAGGCTGGGGTAGGGAAAGTACACGATGAGTGTGGACCATCTTGCGTCACAAAGCGAAGAAGGGCCCAAGAATGACGGGAACACGTCAAGAGAACACAGAAGCCGGTGTGAAGGAGTTCCTCCTGGCCAAATCTTGGACAATTCACGCCGAAAAATAAATAATAATAGTAGTTTAGTATAGTCTATTAAACAAAATAGGAACCCACAAGTTCTTACAGATATATAGAAACAAGGGCACCTGGGTGGCTTGGTTGGTTAAGCATCTGACTTCGGCTCAGGTCACGATCTCACGGTTTGTGAGTTTGAGCCCCGCGTCGGGCTCTGTGCTGACAGCTCGGAGCCTGGAGCCTGCTTCGGATTCTGTGTCTCCCTCTCTCTCTCTCTCTCTCTCTCTCTCTGCTCCTCCCCTGCTCACTCTCTGTCTCTCAAAGATAAATAAACGTAAAAAAAAAAAAGATATATAGAAACAGATGAACAAAGTAATGGAAAAAGTAGAAGCTTTCCCTTAAAGTAGAATTCCAACTAATAAACATAGAAGGGATGACGAAATTAGAGTCATCAACTGGCAACTGTCATAGCAATTATTAATCCAACCAAGAAACATCCATGGATGTTAAAAACAGTGAAAGTTTGATGGGGGGTGGGGATATCTGCATAGACTCAGAGTACCTCCCTACAATGTATCTTATTTTTTAAGTTTATTTATTTATTTTGAGAGGGAGAGAGAGAGACAGAGAGAGAGAGAGCACAAGAAAAGGCTACCAGGGGAGGGGCAGAGAGATAGGGAGAAAGAGAATCCCAAGCAGGCTCCAGGCAGGCAGCGCGGAGCCCAATGAGATCATGACCTGAGCTGAAATCAAGAGTCTGACCCTTAGCCAACTGTGCCACCCAGGCGCCCCTACAATGTATCTTATTAATTACAAAGGGGGAAAAGTAACCTTACAGTGGAGACACACAGAACACATCACCTTAGTCATTTGATTTACATTAAAGTCAGGAGTTTTGGGGTAATTTAAAGTCATGTGCCACTTGGCCAGAGGCAAGGGGAAGAACCCAGCGTCACATCTGTGATGTCTGTGTCAGAGGTGCTTAGCCTGTATCTAATCATGAGGAGTCATCTGAAAAACCCACATTCTACAAAAGAATTGGCCCGTAATCTTCTGAGAGGCAGAAACTATTCCAGATCGAAGGAAATGAAAGAGATACACCATCAGTTTGATGAGTAATCCTGGACAGGGTCCTTTTGCCATAAAGGGCATTACTGAGAAAACTGGAGACAGTTGAATAGCATCTGGGCATTTGATGGTAGTAGGGCTCAGTGTTAACTCCCTCATTTTGATGGTTGTATTTGGAGTATGACAGAGAACGTCTGGGTTTGTAGAAAACAGACACCAAGAGTATTTTAGGGTGATGAGGTATCACGTCAGCAATTTCTTCGCAACCACATTAGGAAAGAAAATTCTTGGTACCCTTCTTGCAACTTCCCTATGATTTTGAAATAACTTGAAAATACAAAGCAAAACATTTTTGAAAATCCCCAAGTTAACACGCAACATCATCATCTGGGTCCCAGTCAGTAATCAGAAATGGATCGAGCAAAGGCACATCCCCTAGAGAATCTCCCAGAGAACACACAGCCCCTAGAGAGTGCGTGACCTATCAGTGGTCCAGCCTGGCCCTGAAGGATAGCCCTCTTTTGCTTTATCTCCCACATTGGATACATTTTCACAACAAGGATCACAGTTTTTCTCTTCTGCCTCTTAAGTGAATGACTGCGTGGTGTTGCCCAAGAGTCTAGAATCGAGGCTGCGTCCCTGGTTATTGGATAAGCAGGAGCAGGTGGCCCGGGGAAACCACTCCCAGACCTCCCTGCAGACTGTGTGTGTTAGAAAATACTACTCAACGTTGTAAAAGTCAGTGTGGCTGGTCCATGAGGTTCAATAGGTTTTACTAGAGAATAACAAGATTTTTTGATTATGGACTGCTGACTCCTCCCATCTAGGACACGGGCGTGGAGTATCCTGAAAGATTTTTGGGGGAAGGCAGAGGAAATCAGACGTGATGGAACCAGCATGGGAAGTCACTGCTGACTCCTGACTAGGGTTCAACATATTGATAATGGCATTGGGAGGGATTAAGAAGTCTGGCTTAGAGCATCCAGCTAGGCTAGCCCTCTGTTTCCAAGGAGGGGTGGTGGTGGTGGTGGAGGGGTGGGCATTACAAACTTCCTTTGATTAAACACACATGGATTCAGAACGAATTAATTGATGCCTTCGGTTTGCTGGGAGGACTCCGTGAATTAACACGTGTGAAATCACAGCACGGTGCCTAGACTGATAAATGCTGGATAAACAAACATACAACAAGCCCCAGGCGAGAGCTGGGCACATGAGAGACAGCTTCCCCAAAATGCCTAAAAACCTTACCTAACCCCGTTAGCTAAAAATCTAAGTCTTAAGGCACAGCACTGGCCACCCTGCTCCACCAACACGAGCATTGTGACCTCTTTATTTTATTTGCAACGGCCCGTTCCCTCTGAGGAGTTCCAGGGTTCTTTACAAACTTTAAATTACCCCAGGGGGACTAATCCTCACAAGCAAGAGAGCAAAATAAAGCACCTCCACCGAAATAAACTCCCTCCATCTCTCCCTCTCCCTGAGCATCAATCCCCTCGCCGAAAAAAATCCAGGCCAGCTTTCTGGGCCACCCCACCCCCACCCAGAGCACTCTCCTGCAATCAGCTGCCCCATCCATGCATTTTGCTAATGGACCTTTAATCAGGAGGCTTCTTTCACCCAGGTCCCAGTCCCTCTCCGGGTTTTAGTGATGGCCCTCTGACACCAACCACTGAGAATTCAAATCCATCATGGTCGTAGGGAACGCGGATTCTCCTGCCACAGGGTTTTTGATACTAGTGAAGACTTCTTGACGCTTGGATCTGCTGTGATCACACACGGTGTTTGCGGTTATCGGTCTCCTGGGAGAAGCAGCCCCCCCCCCCCCAAGATGAAACTCCCGGAGATGAACTTGACTTTGCCGAGACCAGAGTTCAAGACAGAGGGGTAGTCAGGAGCCCTGATCTGGGATTTCAAGAGCTGCTGTTCCCCCTGTGCCCCAAATTCTATAAATAGGGATGAAACAAACAGGCCAGCCTCCAGGTTACCAATGGTTACCCCAGGAGCCCCAGAACCTCCTCGATTTGCGACCCACTGGCCAGTAAGGGGCGCTGTTGATTGAGAGACTGGCTGGAAGCCCGCGAGAGAAGTGGCCCGCGGCTGGGTTTTTTTTGTGTGTGTTCCCTGGTGCTTAGAGGTCTCGCTCTTTGGGGGGCGATCTGCTTCGAGCTGGAAAACTCAAAACAAGCGGCTTCAACCGCTGCAGGCTCAGTGCTATGCATCTCTGGACGGACAGCGATCCCCGCGGCAGGTTGCTCTGCCGGGTCTTCCCTGGCCACCCCCTCCCCTTGTCCAGCCACCTCTCCATCCCCAGCAGACAGCGTGGAGGGCTCCAGACCGCCACATGCCGGTTTGCTGGGATCGTTCGGGCTGTAAACTTCAGCCTGCTCGGTCCGCTTACCTACCTTTCCTACTGCCTCTGAGAACATTCCCGGCTGAATCTAGCCCTACTCCCTGCACCAGCCCCGCGCGCTGAAACTTACCAAGCACTTGGCTGGGTAGACTGCTAACATTATCGACTCCAGTCCTCAAACTCGGGGAGGGAAACAAAAAAAGAGACAGAGAAGAATCCAAAGGCACTGGCAATGCCTCTCTTTCCTACGTGTGATGGGACCCTCCTTGTAACTGGATGATATATCTGCTCCGTATCTTCTTTTAAAAACTCCTGCAGCCCCCTTCGGCCCATGGTGAAAGTGAGCCTCCTTGCACCAAGACAGGGATGGAGATGTGACCCAAGGCTAGAGTCCTCCCCCCACGCTCCCCCCTCCCCTGGGGACAGGCTCCTTTGCTGCTGGACCAGGCCTGTGTTCACTGGGAGGACACTTAGAGGCCCCCTCGAGAAAGGGCTATACAAGTGCAAATTATTAATAGTCATTATCCCCGTGATGCGCACTTAAAACCCCGTTAACAGCAGATGACACAGTCCAGGCCTCTTGCCATTTGCTTGGGCTTCTCCCTCAGCGGACGGCACACCAAACACGCGATGTTTGAAAACTCAGGATGTCGGCATCTTTTTGTTTCTATTGGTCAAGCGAGGGAAGCCGGGTTTGGAGGGAAAGGTGCGCTTTCTGTTGAGCTGGCGGGGAACCAGTTAAATGAATACCACTCCCCTTCCTCTTTTCTTGAGGTTACGTTGGAAGATGAAAATGCCCCCATTAACATGCAGATTTGGATATCCATCTGCAAGGAAGCGAGTTATTTCAGATGCTGTATGGGAATCCTTTCTGCATTTGTGCCTTTGGGGGTGGAAAGTCCAGCTGCCTCTTGTGAGATTGCCCATAACTCTTCAGATGTCAACAAATCATTGAAAGGTGTCAGAATGAGGGAAATGAAGATCATTATTCCAGCCGTGGAGAGCTACTTTGAAAGTGAATAGAATCTGTCAGATCGTCTTTTGAAAACAGCGGTTGGCTGCTTGTCTTGGCCATATTAAATGGATATATCTAGACCCCAGTGAGGTTGTTTGAGATGGCGGTAATCAGCTTAAGTTGGTTTTGGTGGAGGGGAAAAAAGGCACTAGAAACGGGGCAATTACTGACTTGGCGTGGAACAGCCGCCCTGATATGGTGACGAGGGGGCTCCTATTCAGTTCTTTAAAAAAAAACAAAACAAAACGGAATCTTACATTCTTTGTGAATGAATAAAGAGCAAAGTCCATAAGGACTTGGTAATTTCCAGATGGGGTGGGTGTGGGGCAGCAGAGGAGGTTTTAAGGGGATCCTCGGCCTGGGGTGCGTGCGGTTCAGTCTCCGCTCAGGAACCGAGCCAGGAATGGGAGGGCAGAGCGACCCTGAGGCTGGATAAGGTGGGTGCCCTGTGCTTACGCCGCCGCGAAAACAAAAACGAAGGCTCATCGGACTTAGGTCATAGGTCTCCAGGGGACAAAGCAACAGGGAAGCGATTTTAGGCAGATGTTCAGAATTATACAGAAGCCAGAGTTGTTCCTGCTTCTCGCTCCCCAAAGCCAGATTCTGAGAAACTGTAACTGCCATGTTTGTGGGGGGTGGGGGGGGAGGATGGTTAGATCCAATAAAGTCCAGGCCAGGAGAAGGTTGCCTGGGCCTCAGACCTAGACTTGCAGCGCGCTCTGAACAAGGCTGCCTGCATAGCTGGTCCCGGGGAGGGGAGGCCGGAAGGAGGGGCCAGCTGTGAAAGATGCAGCTTGCCCTTGGCCCCAACAGCAAGCCACACCCAAGTGCGCCCAAGTGAAAGTTCTCTTCGAACCACATAATTATTCTGCGGATAGAATTATTCTGTGGGTAGTAACTGTTTCTGTGTGTGATTTCTACGTTAAAAGTGCATCAGGGAGCCTGGGTGGCTCAGTGGGTAAAGCATCCGACTTTGGCTCAGGTCATGATCTCGCGGTCTGTGGGTTCGAGCCCCGCGTCGGGCTCTGCGCTGACAGCTCGGAGCCTGGAGCCTGCTTCGGATTCCGTGTCTCCCTTTCTCTCTGCCCCTCCGCTGCTCAGGCTCTGTCTCTCTCTCTCTCTCTCAAAAATAAGTAAACATTAAAAAAATTAAGATAAATAAAAGTGCATCTGTAAGGAGGTGACAGTTTGTCCCTGTTTAGGTATTTCTTCATTTGCTAACAGAGTGGGAGCCACGGGCGGTCTGGGTGGTCCTCGTCTCTGGGAACGGAGCAAAGCAGGCTCTTTCCGTCATGGGAGCTTGGGCCAGATGGCGGGGTGGCTGTGTGGTCCATAGCACAGGTCTCCGTGGCTCCCCACCACGGACAGTTACCTGCCATGAAACAAGGATTTGTCCTGCCTTGCCTTTCTTCTCACATCTGGGGCCGGTCATGTGAGGAGGACCCTTCTTACCCGGTGTGGGCTGTGCCCTCTGGCCTAATGGGGTGGTGTGGCCCTATCATGCTGGGGTCGGGCACCCGGTGGTTCCCCCCCCCTCCCCGTCTCTCCTTCCGCTATCCCCAGCCCCTGAAGAGGTTTATCCTGGTGTCCTGGTTTCCCCCCTGGGAAATCGCTTAACCAGGGGGACCTCTCATTGTCTTTCTACCTCCTTTCCTAAGGGGAGGGGAGGCGGTACAAAGTTCTTCGGATTCAGGATGAATTCTCATGCGCACATTTGTAAGCCCCTGACCCAGCGGCTGGATCCCGTTATTTTTAGTCTGTGGGTGTTTTCCTGCAGGATCCGGGCTTCAGAAGGAGTTTCCCAAAAAGACTGAGTGCCAGCAACAGGTCTTGGGGAGGGTGAGTGAGGACCTTGTACCGATTTCTGCACCTTGGCTCTTGTGTCGCTGGTGAAAGCGACATCATTTGGGATGAGTGAAACGTTCGCTGCTGGCTTTATCAGGGCACTGGGCTTCCCTCCAAGTGTCCAGAGACCCAGGCTCTATTTGACCTGACCTCTGTCAGCAGTTAGCAGCTCGCCCTTGCGAAAGTCGTCTGCTTTGAAGGACTTCAGGGCGATTTGGAGTAAGAAAGTAGATTTCCCTCTTACGATCTTGCAGCAAAGCTTGCCTGTACACACGTGTCTGTTTACATGGCAAGGCTGGCCCTATTTGGTCATTCTCTGGCAAACCGCCACCCAGTGATGAGCTCCAGAGCCATAAAAATGTGTCCAAAGGCAAGAATACGGGCCCAGACTCACCCCCCCCCCACCCCTGAGATCACCATGTGAAGGACTTATGAACGTTTCTGCAGGTTTTTTGCTGCTTGAGGAGGACAGAGTCCCAAGGCAGTTCGTCCGCTGCTTTTTCTCAGAGGCCAGAGAGAAGCGGATGCCCTCCATTAGGAAATGGGGACCCAGGAGGGGAGCATCACAGCCCTCTCCATTGCACCCAGGCAGGGGAGGAGGCAGAGGCTGGGTTCCCAGGGCACTGGGCTCTGATCTGAGGGCAGTTGAGGCCTATGACCGCCCCCACCCGTACTGTCACGACCAGACTCTGTCAATAGGAGAATATTTCGTGGGGACAGTTTTCCCTCCCCGACAGGCCCATCTACAGAGTTTTTGTTTCACTGGCGGATCCGTATGTCTGTCCTCAACTAACCCTATTCATTAAAAAATTTTACTTCTGTACTTGTGGAAGGTTTGGTGTTTACTTTATCTTGATCCTTATGGGAAAGCGGTTTCCAAAATGGAAAGCAGAGAGGGGGCAAAAGCGAGATCTAGTTCTTTCTGGAAATGTTTTTCTGGACATTTCACAGAACGTCCGAGAACAGGTAAGGAAGACCAGCTGAAGAGTCCGCAAAGCTGGGGTCTGATCTCAGTTTCATTTCGGGCAAAGTACTCAACCTCTCTGAGCCGTGTCCTTCTCCTCTGTTGAATAGAGACAATCAGCTACATCTCCCCTTGGATATTGTCCAAATAAACTAGCGTCTGTGAAGGCAGTCTGTAGAAAGTAAAGACCTGTATTGTACGTAAAGTGTTGGTATCAGTAGCGAAAAGAATATAATCTCTTGGGTCATCGTTGCTCTGAGTTACATATGACAATAACATGGCTATGCAAAAAAAGGTCTTGCGCTTTCTGGATCACACACAAAAAAATGCAGTTGTATTTTCCTTACAGAAAAGCCAGCCAAGGTTTCCACAGGCCCCGATGGGCCCTCTGCACCTGTTACCAGGAGAACAGCTTCTAGTCAGCTGAAGGCCTCTGGAAGCAGGGCTGACCGATTAGAAGGGAGGAGTCTCTTTTCTAGGTTTTATTGGTTAGTAGAAGTGTCAGTCATTGTATGCCCGCCCACAACTCCATGATAGACTTCAATGGCTGTTGTCCACATCACCCACCTGTGCCTACGGTTCCTGACTACTTCTGGCTGCGAAAGAGGAGTGGGAGCCTTTAATGGCTCGCATGGGGATCAGAACTGGCCGTGAGGGACTTAGTCAAGTGGGGACAGTTGAGGCAGCAGAAAGAGCATGTGGGGTTCAGGGTTCAGTGGCCAGTGAGGATCCTGTGCAGGTGGCAGGAATGAAGTCCCACAGCTAGCGCGCCACAGAGCTGATCATGTTCTGACCCCCGAGTCCGGACTCTTGAGTATCACATCGCATGACCTGCGTGGTTATCACAGAATCAACAATACATAACTACAAACCAGTAAAACCCTGCAGCCCGGCCAAGTCAAACCATCCTTCATAGGATAGGTTTTAGCCACAGACTTTTTATGCCCCATAAAGTCCCTCAGGGCAAGAGATTATTTTTTTCTCTTTGGCCGTGACTCCCTCAGCCTTTGGCATTGGCCCCTTCTCACAGTGGGTGTCCGGGAAGCTCTGCCGGCCAGCTCTCCTTCCCTTCTCCTCATGAAGTTGATGTTCCCCACGCAAAGGAGCATCAGCAGCCTGACAGTGGACTGATCCTAGGAAACGTATTTTTTATTTGCATTACTCTTTAAATTGCAAAAGGATTGTGTGTTTGGTGTTTTAAAAAATGCGAGTCATAAAAAAGGGCATGCTGTAAAAGTGGAAAGTCCTCCGCTTTCTACATTCCGAATGGCTCTAGGTGCATTCTTTGAGGTAATTTCACATATAGATGCGGATACAGACATAGAGCCTTGGTTCTTCGTATTGGATGCACCGCAAGTGGTTCAATCAGGAACGTAGGTTATTTCCAATGTTTTCACTTTCGCGAATAATATTATAATGAAACCCGTTGTACATATGTTCTGGCACACTTGAGGGAGTAGCTCAGTAGGAATCAGTCCCAGCCAGAAGTGGAATTTCTGGATCTGAGGGTGTGAGCCGGTTTACGGGTTGGTGGAGACTGCTAAATTACTCTTGAAGAAAGTCGTTCCGACTCCCGAGGCCAACAACAGCATACTTGGTCCTGACCCCCATCCCAAAGGGAAATTTCTTTTTTTTTTTTTAATGGAATTTGTAAGTGTTTATTTTTGAGAGAGAGCGAGAGAGCACGCGCCAACAGGGGAGGGGCAGAGAGAGAGGGAGACACAGACTCAGAAGCAGGTTCCAGGCTCTGAGCTGTCAGCACAGAGCCCCATGCCGGGCTCGAACTCACGAACCGTGAGATCATGACCTGAGCCAAAGTCAGATGCTCAAGTGACTGAGCCACCCAGTCACCCCCCCAAAGGTATATTTCTAAATTTTATTACATTTGTAGTTGTCCTCAGCTTGACTTCTTATAGGTCCTGGGGTCCCAGGTGAGTGTTCATTTGCATGGTTGACTATCACCCCGGGAACACTTTTCCTACTGAAATTAACCAGGATTCATAGGGATAACACCTCTTGTATCATAGCAGCCACATTTAGGCATTAAAAAACAAACAAACGGGCCCCTGGGTGGCTTAACTGGTTAAGCATTTGACTCTTGATTTCAGCTCAGGTCATGATCTCAAGGTTCGTGAGATTAAGCCCGGAGTGGGGCTCTGCACTGACAGAGTAGAGCCTGCTTGGGATTCTCTCTCTCTCTCTCTCTCTGTCTCCCACCTCAAAATAAATATATAAACATTATATATAAAAAATATATATATAAACATTAAAAAAAGAAAACAAACAAAACCCCTAACAAACTAAGATAGAGACTTGTACATAGGTACTGAATATTTTACACTCTTGCAAAGATATATAAAGTCTGGAAGGTTTTCCATATGGAAATTTCAACTTGCTTTGATGTTCTGGGAACACATTACTTTTTTTTTAATTTTTAAAAAATGTTTATTTATTTATTTATTTATTTATTTTTAATTTTTTTTTTTTTAGACTGTTTATTTATTTTTGAGAGAGACAGAGATGGACTGTGAGTGGGTTAGGGGCAGTGAGAGAGGGAGACGCAGAATCCGAACCAGGCTCCAGGCTCTGAGCTGTCAGTCCAGAGCCTGACACGGGGCTCGAACTCACGAGCTGTGAGATCATGACCTGAGCCCAAAGTTGGACGCTCGACCAACTGAGCCACCCAGGCACCCTCTTTTTTAGAAAGTTTTTAAAAATGTTTTGGGAACACATTAAATTTCTATTGAAAATGTCTGCAGGAGTCACATAGATGGCAGTCGGAGTTATAGGGACGTCCTGCTAAATTGATTTAACACCTATTACTAAAGGGTCCAGAACTCAGCTTATAGTTGGTTAAATATAGTATTTGCGGTCATTTTTATGAAGAATTATCCCCCAGACTCTGGATCAGGATCGTGTCCTCTCAAGGAATCGACTGTTTGAGAAAAATCAGCCCTCGTAATTGCAATCAAATGGCTTCATTTCTAGAAATCAACTTGTCATAAGTGCAGAGATTATTCTTAAATTCATTGCAAGCAATTAAAATCTTGGGGTCGATTGGAAGTAAAGCAAAAGTAAATAAAATCATTTTAAGATATCAAGCCTGTACTAGTGACTTTACGCCAACATGCAGCTGCTATGCATGCGGTCTGTCATTATTTTTAAAAATAGGATTGTCACAAGAATAACATTTAGTTTTGGCCAGCTTCATGCTGCCTGAAGACAGTCAGAAATAGGAAAGAAGAAAGCCAACTAGTATTACAGCAGAAAATCCAACTTGCCGAATTATTTGAATTTATGGTAAATAATAATGGCAATAATACTGTTACCAAGGGTCAGGGGTGCCTGGCTGGCTCAGTCAGCAGACCGTGCAAATCTTAATCTTGGGGCTGTGAGTTCGAGCCCCGCACTGGGTGTAGAGTTTCCTAAAAAAAAAAAAAAAAAAAAAAAAAAAAAAAATCAAAATCTATATTGTCAAGGGTCCATGTGCATTTAAACGAATGACTAGTATCCCGGAAGCTGTTTTCCTGCCGAAGGTAGCCAAGGGCAGAGAGGCTATGTTACCATTATCTACTGTCGTTTTGATATGGCTCTCATTTATGAAATAAATCCTTGCTGCTATCTATCTGTCAGGCATTATGTCAAGCGTTTGTCCCACGTTTTCCAAATACAGTTCCTGCGAAAAAGAAAATACAGCTCTCCTCTCTTATAAATGAAGACAGGCACCAAGAGGTTAACCGATTTGCCAGAGATGACCGAGCTGACAAACGTTCACACAGGAATTCAACCCCCCGTTTATTCCCACACATGGTGTTTTCATCACCATGCTACATGACTCACCCGTCAGGTGGGTCTGGCTGCAAGACAGTCTAGTGCTTCCTTGTACTTGGAAAGCATTTAGAGACCTTATTTTGTGAGGCGTTCTACGCGCAAAATGTTTCAGGTGCGGGAGTGGATCAGGGTTTCTTTCTCGAAGACGCAACACCAAACAAAAGTAACGGGAGTCGGAACAGGTGGAATGCTTACGCCAATCGGGCTTTTGGGTCTGTCCCTCATCACGACTCAGTTTCTGGGACGAAATTTTCCCACCAAGCGGCCGTACAAGTGCCTTGGTTGTGGAGCCTGAATTGGACCTTTTCCGGAGAATGTCACTTCTTCCATTGAAACGGCCCCCTTTCTTGGATGGGGAGATGGGAGTGCGTGCGTGTGTGTGTGTGTGTGTGTGTGCTGTTTGCCTAGTGAAGCGGGCATTCAGGTGGTGCCATGCTGCGAGTGACTTGGGCTATTTGTGAAGGAGCTGGCAAACGTGGACCTTCTCCCTGGCAGGGAGGAGAAAGGACTGCTTGTTTCCGAAATATCCGAAAAAAAAAAGGCTGGCGCAGGTGGGGCCCCCGTCACTGAAATGTTGTTGGAAGTCATGGTAGCAGGTGCCGCTGCTGGACAGGGACATGGGCTTCCTGGGTCGGGCGGGGGAGAAAGAGGACTGCCAATCCCCAAATAGAACCGCACTGTTGTCCCAAGGGTGAATGAGAAAGATGTTTCAGTGCTGTGGACGGATCTGGATGGTTTGCCACGGAGGACAAAAAGTCTCCTATAAAATTCCATTTACATAGTGCTATCTCACTTGGGCTTTTGGTGACCAGATTCAATTGTGCTGGTGCTCCCTGTGCAGTGTGATATCATAGCTTCAGAGGAAGGCTTTATTTAGAGGTCACACTAGTTTGTCCTGGGGATGTAGTCATTTTTTGTGTCACAGACAATGTTTTACTGTGGAGATATGAGCCAGATGTCCCAGCCACTTGCAGTCCAGAGCTGAACAGAGTCTGCATTGTTGGCGAATAAACAGAATCTATTGTGTGCTGCTCGTGAAACTCTAGTGCCCACCACTGTTGAGAGATGAAGTATTTAATAAATTGTTAGGTCTCGCTTAAAGCATCCGCGAAGCAACATCTCAGCGGGACGCGGGCCTCCCCCCCAAATCTAAACCTCCCGTGTTCTTAGAAGCCCCTGCCACCACCGCCTTCCTGGCGGCTCTGGGCTTCCTTCCTCCTCCTGCCCCGCCACCTCTTGAGGGCCGTTTACATCTACAGAGGCAAGGCTCTGATTTTTGCTTCTTTCCCACCGCAATCCATATGCTAATATGATCTGTAATCCTGGGGCAGCGGGATGGGGAACAACACGAGCCTGTGCTCAGCCTTCTCCAACTTTCTCACTGGCTCCAAGCCGGGAAGGCCCAGTGCAGCCTTCCAGGGGACGGAGCGTGCCACAGAGACGCCGTTGTAGGATTTATTTCGCCCCTTCTGCCGGCGATCACTCTCACCGCCCCCGAAGACGGGAGGTGTGGCGTGGGGCCAGCCCCTGTCCCGAGAAGGCTCGGCCTCCCACGGTGGAGGTTAGGGGTGGGGACAGTGGGGAGGGTGGGCTCGCTGGCCCCAAGCGACAACAATGACAAACAAGCCAGCCCAGCAAACACACGAGGGTTACCAACTTCCTCCCGCCGAAGAATGCGCTTGGCGCGTCGCTTTCTGAGCATTTGCCACGACTCGCCTCCCTCTCTTTGTTTTTGTTTTTGTTTTGGTTTTCCCAAGCTGCGTCTTGTCTCCCTAAATGAAGCACGCCCTTCCGTTTCGCTTCGCCCAGCTGTGGCTGGGGTATATTGCAATGTCAGAAGTATTCGTTTCCCGCTTTAATTGCCGCCCAGGCCAACCTTGACTGGCAAGGAGAAAGCCACTGACAGGTTTGGGCTGTGTCCAGACCTCCTCAGACTTTCTGTCAGCCAACTGTTTGACAGTGTATGCAAATGCATGCAAATGCGGGGACACTGGCCGAACACCTGCAGAAAGTGACCATCCCCGCCTGGGCTCTGCCTCCCCGTAACTGGGGGTTTTGAAACGCGGCTTGGTCGCTCTCTGTCAGTTTATTATGCATTTGTCAGCAGAACGTTGGGGTTGATAAAAAACGCTGCTCGTCTTTGTCCTGAAGAGCCAGAGAGCTCCATGTGCCAGGGATGGTGAGATGGCTCCCAGCCAGCCCTTGTGAGTCCTCCCTCCGTCTCCGGGACCCGAGTGGCAGCATCTGAACTCTTGTGGGCTCGCCCGCCTCGAGGAAGGCCTTCTGTTTCCCTGGGTGGGGAGACAGAACGGTGGTGGGGAGGTACAGAGCGAAAGGCCGGCTCTCTCTAGCAGCTGGAACTTGGCGACTCTGAGCGATAGCGTGTCTCAGATTTTAAAAAGCCAGAGAAAAATCTGCCCTGGCTGTCAGGGAATGGGAGAGGGGGAGAGGGTCCGCCACCACCTCGAGCGGGAAGCGAATCGCCAGCCACACACACACACACACACACACACACACACACACCACCTCCCGACAGTGGGAAGGCTGACAGGCAGTGTGACTCTTACATCCACTGCCGCCCGGCCCCGGTGGCTCCCATCTGCTCGGCCTCCGCCGGCCTCTGCCAGCCCCTCTCTTTAAGAGATGCTGGGACCAGCCAGTCGGCTGTTACTGCAAAGTTGTGTGTGGGACTGTAGTTTGAATTTGGCCTTTTTGGAGGTAAAGCAAGTGACCCAGCCAGCACGGTCCCACAGTGGAAAGTCTGGTGGAAGAGTTTCTGGGGCCTCGCTTGAGCCATCGTGGAGGGAGGGGAAGGGCAAGGATGCTGCAGACCAGAGGTCTGTGTGGTCCTTGAACATTGGCAACCAGAACTGGGGAAAGAGTTCTTTGCACTGTGTGTGTGTGTGCGCGTGTGTGTGCGTGTAGCTGAGTTTTGGTTCTCCAGAAGAACAAGTCATTTTGGGAGTGGTCGTACAAACCAGAACTTCCAAACCCTCCTATACTCTCTACTCGCCGGCTAGAAGGACCTTGAAATATGAGCGTCTTCTTGTATCATTTTGGAGACCTGAATATACACAACCTAAATATGTGACTGAGGTGTCCTGAGTCTGTAACCAACTCTGGCAACGTCTGGGGAGTAAGGAGGTACTGCTCATAAGGAACAAGTAACTGATGTCAGTGTGGACTACTGACCCAAGTGATTTAGACTCCAAACTGGATTTTTTCCCCCCTAAAGAATCATTTGACCCTTCACGCACCTCAAAGCAACCAAATAACTGCCCGTTCTTTCTCGTTTATGAAGAGAAGTGGAAAATCACAGTGAGAACTCTTATGATGTTTGACCGTCCGGACCTCTTCCTCTAGGAGGAAAGAGCCTGTCTTTGGGCTTCCCCAGGGCTGCTGTTCTGGGACCTGGTAGGAAATTCAAGTGTGTGGATTCAAAGCAAACACAAGGGTTCCTTGCGCTGAGACCAAGCATGTGCAAACACTCCTCCAGCAGCCCCTGGACAAAACCTGATGCAAAAGCAGGGGACCCAACAGATGGATGAAAGTCAGGGCTTCGCAACTGGTGAGCATCTTGGCATGGATATCAACACAACGATGGTGCCAAGGGCTGTGGGATCAGTAGGTTTTCCAGATACTGACTTATTCAGAAGGAGAAAGAGAGCAAGTTAAGCTCAGAAAGGTGTATCAGGTGCCTGCTAAGTACCCAGCTTTGGGCATCTGCTGCTGTGGATAAACCGAGGCACAAAAGCACGGATGAGAAATCTCTCGGGGTCATACTGTAGCTGGCTAATTGTTAACAATAGGACCCCAACGTCTAGTCCAAGTTCTATCCACATGCCTTCTGTTAATTAGATCACCCAGTGCGTGTAAGAAGAAAAACTCACGGTGGGACCAGATATTGACAGAATGGAGGGAGATATGCATGAGAAGGATAAAGGTGATTTAAATCAGAATGTAGGAAGCTTCCAGAAGGGCCTGAGAGATGATGAGGGATGCCTCAGCTCAGGTCCTCAGTGCCTTTGAATGTCCATGAGACTGATATTGTTTGTGGTTGTCATAACATCAGCAAGGAATTTCATCAGCTAGGGGGTTGTGGATGGATTTTTTTTTTCCCAGCCCTAGTGCCTGGCATGAAGGTGACTGGGTCCTACTCCTCAACCCAGAAAGCCAGGATCAAGGCACCAGTTCTGTTTTACCAACTGGAAAGAGAGTTTCATCATACCAGCTCTAATTCATAATGTACAGGCACCTCTTATTTAAATGAGCCCTCTGTTTGCCTTTAAAAAAAAAAAAAAAAAGACCAGAAAGAAATAAAACGCCACATAAATGAGACCGTTTCGTCTCTCTCTTGCTCCCTCTCTCTCTCTCTTTTAAAAATAAACTTTAGAACCCAAGGTAGTTGTATTTAAGCAGCTTTAATTTCCTTTCAGGGCTGTGCGCGCGGTTGTGGTCACTCAGGCAGCAGTAACTTTGAAAAAATGACCCGTCTACACCCAAACAATAACAGAATCCCCCTTTTTATGTTGGAAACGCCCACGGCTTTCTGTGTATCTGCAGACTCCCCACGTAGATGCAACTGTTTGACCGGCCTTCTACTGAACAACTTAATTAAGCAAAAGAAAACGTGTCAGTTTCTGCCAACCTCACAAAAACAGAGCTGTGGGGGTAAAAAGGGTCGGCCGAATTAACCCACATTCCTGAACGGGTTCACTAAAGCGAGGCCTGGCTTTGCAGCAATGCCAAGGGGAACCGTGTGCTGGGTTGCCATTCAGATTTATCAAGACATATTGTTTGGTAGATCATACTGAACACAATTAAAGCCGTAGTACCTCGGGGGGCTGCAGCTCAGTGCGAGCTTAGCTTAATTTAAAAAAAAAAAAAAAAAAAATCTTGTCCCGACGCGGTGCCACCATTGACATTCTGCACAGTTAGGGAGACAAAACAGTTTTATCCCACCATATGAAAACAGCAAGTTGTTTTTAGGTTTTTTTCCCCCTTGTCCGTACCCTGCCCTCCCTCTCTCCCCCTTTGCCCTATCGGTGAAAGCATGCACAATATGCAAAGCAACTGTATATACTCGGCATGCAATTTGTACGAGCCAGACCAAACCCGAATTTAATCCTTTTTTTTTTTTTTTTTTTTTTATCCTGAGGGCGGGGAAGTGCCCCTGCCTAAATCCTTCTCTGGAAGCTGAGAAAGCACAGGCCCCAGGAATCCTGTTTCCTAGCCAATTAAATGTAGGGTTTTTTTTGTTTTTTTTTTTTTGGTTTTTTTTTTCCAGGCTTGGGTTTTGATTTTGCTTCCTTTATGGGAAGCCAGGACGGAGCTTAGCGCCCAGGCCCAGCGCTCTCCCTGTCTCCCTGCCCCCACACCCCCACCTCCCCACCCCAGGCCTCTCCTCACGCCCAGCAGCCTCCTGCAGCCCTCAGGAAAATGCAGGGACTCGCAGTGGCAGCCAAAGCGTGAAATATACAGAAGTCGTGAAATACACAGAAGTCGTGAAATTCACAGAAGTCGTGAAATACACAGAAGTCGTGAAATACACAGAAGTCGTGCTGTATAAGCTGGGCAAAACCTTGCCAGTAGGGAGAGGCGGGGGCGGGCAGAAACCAGGGGAGCCCGCAGAAGTGTGGCGTAGAAGCCTGGTTCGTAGGCCTCTGTGCAGAAGGCCAGAGCGGCAAGGGGCACGCGCTCTTGTGTGCACAGAGCGTCACGAGCCACGATGACTTTTTCTTTGGATTTTAAAATGGCTTCTCTCTCGAGCTTGACACCCCTGATAAAGGGGGTCCACTGAGAGGCCTAAAAAATGCTTCCAGTGCAGAAATTTGCATGGTTGGAACACAGGTAAAACATTCTGGTCAAAGAAAACAGAGAACGTAGTGATGCAGTATTATCAGGAGTTTCTATCAGATGATTATCCAGATAGTTCCTATCCAGAGAATTATTTTGTCCCAAGTACACAGCTGTTTCGGACAAAAGCCATCAAAACTCAACACCTATGACAAGAATAGCTTATGCATTTAAGGTTTCCTTGTATCTCTAGAAAATGGGACTGGCATGTCTTCCTTCCTTCCTTCCTTCCTTCATCCCTCCCTCCTTCCTTCCTTTCCTCCTTTCTTTCTTTCCTTTTTCCTTTCTTTCTTTCCCTTTCTTTCTTTCTTTCCTTTCTCCTTCCCTCTTTCTTTATTCCTTTCTTCCTTTCTTTCCTTCTTCCTTCCTTCCTTTGCTTCTCTTTCTTTCTTTTTTCCTCTTTCTTTCTTTCTTTCTCCTTCTTTTCTTTCTTTCTTTCTCCTTTTCTTCCTCTTTCTTTCTTTCTTTCTTTCTTTCTTTCTTTCTTTCTTCCTCTTTCTTTCTTCATAGGCTTCATGTCCAGCATGGAGCCCAACACAGGGCTTGAACTCACAACCCTGAGATCAAGACGTGAACTGAGATCAAGAGTTGGATGCTTAACCAACCAAGCCACCCAGGCACCGCTGTATTTCTAACTTTTTCCCCCAAACCATTCAAGCCCCCAAAGAGATTTTTCTTTGCGGTCTGAAGGGTAAAGTTTGTCTGGTTAGTAACTTTCATCTCCCCAGAGGTTTCTGTGCTGTCCTCAGATGGTTCTACTGGGGCTTGATGGAAAATCTGAGCCAAAGAGCTTTAAGTAGGCGTAATGCCCCAAGGACGCACCCTCTCCTTAAGGGCCAGGCGTGCCAGCCAGCTGGCCCCTTGCCCTGCCTGCGGCCCCTCCTGGCTTCCTGCTCTCTGGAATGCCTCTAATGTCTCACTCTGTCCCCACTACAAGCAGTGTTGTCTCCACAGAGGACCCGTGGGCACCCTCCCTGCCTCTCACCACATGGAGTATGGACCCTGTGGCTGGCTACAGGACTCCCAGTCTCCTCTCTGCTTGAACCGCAGTATGTCTTTAGGCAAAGTACTTAATGCTCCCTAAACCTCAGTTTACCCATCTTTAAAACGGAGCTAATATTAGTCTCCACCTCAAGGGGCTGTTGTGAGGAGGTTAGAGTCCATCTATGTAAAGCGTTTGGACAGTGCCTGGTGTGTAGTAGGAACTGGAGCCATCATTCCTGTTCTTGAAACTCCTTCGGGGCTCGAGTATTACATTATTTATCGGAGCACCTCCAGGAGGCACTCAGCAAAATGCCAGAAGCAGATGATCTCCAGTTCTGCTTCCCCTCTGCTGGGCACAGCATTAGGCAGGCTTGAATCCCCTCCTTGCATTGGCGTGGGCAGCTGAGCCAGCGTGCCTGTCCCTGGAAAGGTTGCCCTCGAGGAGACGGCAGCAAGATGGGGGCTGGATGGGATCAGACCTTTCCTTCACCTTGCTGGTACCGCATGGAGGAGAGTGGCCAAATCCAGGAGGCTCTTAGAGCCCAAAGGGACCCATCCGTCCAGCACGGGCCCTCCAACTCCCTCACACCACTGCTGGGAATGGAGGTCAGAAGCCCAAGCGATTGGCCCAGGCTTACGCGGCCAGGGCGGGGAGCAGAAGCTGTCTGCAACCCCTCGGCTGTGTGTTTTCGCTGGAAACTATCATCACATTCCGACAGCAAGGTGTGTCACAGAGCATTCAGTACATCACTACCTTGGTGCAAATGTTTTCTGTGACCCGACCTTCAGGCGTGAAGCCATCCAGACGGTCTGTAACATACCTCTCCAATCTCAGGAGAATCGCCACTACTGTCCTTCCCGAATGTGTGCTCGGGTGTGGAAAGTGTTTTAAGAAAGTGTCCAACTCCAGGAGGCAGAGGGGCGAACACACACACACACACACGCACACACACACGCACGCACACGCACAGGGCTCTGAGCGCCTGGGCCCTCAACAGCTCTGCCCACCCCCCCCCCCAAGCCCAGCCCCCCTGAGCCTGGATTCATGGCTGGGAGGTTCCCTGACATGCCTGAGCTTGATGGGAGCCTCTTGTTGGGTGAAATTTATGACCCGGCACTTCCTCCGGGAGACTTCCCACGTCGTCGAATTGTCCCACGTTTCTGACCTTACCGCCCCAAACAAGGGAAGGGTGGGGAGGGGCGGGGCGGGAAGGCGGAGGAAGTAGGCAGAGGGTGGTGCCACTTGGCCAGATGTCCCAGAGCGGACCGCGCAGATGCCCCAGTGACAACCTGCGTGGTGCAACGGGGCGCGGGGACGGGGGTCTCCAGGGCGCCCAGCTGGCCCGCGGGCGGTCTGCTGTTGGGTGTGGCTGGCCTCCTCCCACCTGAGCGACAATCCGTGAGCCCCGGGGAACTTCACAGATGGGCCCAAGCCTGGGGGAGTGAGGCCCTGCCTTGGCCCAGCGTGTCCCACCCGTGCGTTTTCCGGAGGCGCCCCAGGAATGCCCTAGGTGGGAAGAAAAAAATTGCTGAAGGTGTGGAGACGCTTGACTTTGCCGGTTAGGGCCCCTGGCGTGGTTGTTTCCTAGCCGCTGCACCACCTGCAGATTCTATTGGACAGTCTCCTTCTCCATCTACTTGCTCCCTTCTTTAGTGAGAAGAACGTCCTGAATCCTTTGAGGGGACTGTCACTACTCTTTCTTTTCTCCCACTTAGGTGAAGGATAGAATCATCGAGAAAAGCCTCTTAGATCGCAGTTTCTCAAACTTGGCTGCTCACTGAAATCACCTGGGACCTGTTCAAATACCGAGGCCAGGGTCCCTCCCTCCTCCGCCCCCAAAAGTCTGATCTATCCGGTCTGGGACAGACCTGGGCATCTGGGTTTTAGAAGCTCTCCTGGGATTCCAACGGGAGGCAAAGTTGGAGAACCGCCAGCTCAGGTCTTCACAAGCCCAGCCGGACAAAACGCCAAGCCTACTGGGCCACACTACATCCCTTTTAAAAAGACAGAACGACCGTCTTGGGTTGATGGCGTTATAGACTGTGTCTCGTCTGGAGATGATACCTATGTTTTGACTATGGCTCAGTTGCAGAGACAAACTGTGAAATAATTTCCAAGGGAGACCCTAATGCTTGTATTAAAACTTGACAAAACAACCCCCCCCCCAAATTGTTTTAATGTTTATTTTTGAGAGAAGGAAAGACAGAGTATGAGCGGGAGAGGGGCAGAGAGAGAGGGGGAGACAAAGAATCCGAAGCCAGCTCTAGGCTCCGAGCTGTCGGCACAGAGCCCGACGCAGGGCTCGAACTCATGAACCATGAGATCGTGACCTGAGCTGAAGTTGGACACTTAACCGACTGAGCCACCCAGGTGCCCCCCCCAAAACACCCAAATCTTATTCTCTTTGAAATTCTTTGTCAGTAAACTTAGGAACTCAGCGTTTGAATCCAGTGGAACAGAGTTTCCTTTGTAGCTGAGAGAGTGGTAAGTCTTCAGACTACGGCCCCTCGAGATTCATAGACTCCATCCAAGATAACATAGCATAGCATGATTTTACTGTATTAGTCCATTTAGAATAAAGCTGACATCTACATTATTCCTTGTCTACCTACAGCCAGTCCTGATCGTGTCTTTTACTTCTTCCCTTCTCTGGTGACATCTTTTCAGATAGATTAAAAGCAAACAAACAAACAAAAACCCAAAACCTATGAAAATAATACCTTAATTTTCAAATATGTTTAAATCCCAACTTTCGTACTCAATTCTTCTCCAGAAAACTCTATTTCATGTATCTCCTTTCTATTTTTCCATCACGCACACGCAAACATTCTTTTTATTACCATTTGGTGCTTATCGTGTGGTTTAATATTTGCAGAAATTGTTAATGGTCAGTTGGTTATATCCTGAAAGGGTGACTGGGAATTCTGGGGCTGGCAGCAACGTAAGAGGTTTTCCATAAATTATCTCCCCCTGTGAAATCAAGATCCAAGAAGTGTCAAAAATTCTGGAGCTCCCGATGGCTAGGTAAGTCGAGATAGGGCCTTGGATAATGGCTCTTACAGGAATCTTTATCACAGAAATGCAAAGTAGTTCATTAAAAATTCAAATTACATGGGGTGCCTGGGTGGCTCAGTGGGTTAAGCCTCTGGCTCTTGATTTCAGCTCAGGTCAGGATCTCATGGTTGGTAAGTTCGAGCCCCACATCGGGTGCTGTGCTGACAGTGTGGAGCCTGCCTGGGATTCTCTCTCTCCCTCGCTCTCTGCCCCTGCCCCGCTCTCACTCTTTCTCTCAAAAATAAATAAACACTAAGAAATAAATAAATTAAGGGTGCCTGGATGGCTCAGTCTGTTAAGCATCGGACTTGGGCTCAGGTCATAATCTCATGGTTTGTGAGTTCGAGCCCAAAATTGGGCTTTGTGCTGACATCTCAGAGCTTGGAGCCTGCTTCAGATTCTGTATCTCCCTCTCTCTGTGCCTTTCCCCCACTTGCACTCTCTCTCTCTCTCAAAAATAAACATTAAAAAATTTTTAAAAAGGGTGTTGCCTGGTGGCTTAGTTGGTTAAGTGTCCGACTTCAGCCCAGGTCATGATCTCGCAGTCGGGTGGGTGAGTTCAAGCCCCTCATTGGGCTCTGTGCTGACAGCCCAGAGCCCGGAGCCTGCTTCGGATTCTGTGTCTCCCTCTCTCTCTCTGCCCCTCTCCCACTCATGCTCTGTCTCTCAAAAAAGAATAAACGTTACAATTTTTTTTTTTAATTAAAAAAGAAAGAAAGAAAAAGAAAGAAAGGAAGGAAGAAAGAAATTGGAAACATTCAAATTACATCCAATGCCTTAGTACTGGAATTTTCTTAAGCCTTGAGACACACACAGCATCCTTTCTGCTCTTCAAACAAGGAAAAGGCTGACAAAACTTGTTGGCGATGGAAAGATCATTTGGAATTTGTTCCAACGTGAGCGAGAAGAAGGTTGTTGAGGAGGCTTTCATAGCTAGTGGGGTGGTGGTCCCATGCACACAGATGGGCAAAGAGAGAAGGGGTCCAGGTTCACGGGAGAAAATCTCTTGAGCTTTGGACACAGAGTCTAAGGTGCCTTTCGAACTCCAACAGAAGGTGTGGAAGAAGCGGCCGGTCACACGGTCTCTGCGACTGGAGACCCACATGTCACGTGCCCTGGGATGTGGACATGAGCGCCGCACGAAAGGAGTCAGCTTAGAAAGGAGCACCAGAGTGAAGAGCCTGGACCCCAACCTTGGGGAGCTTGCGTGTGGAAGCAGCAAACAGAAAATAAACTTGCGCAAAAAGCCCGAGAAGGTGGGGCAAAGAGGTAGGATGAGAACCAGCGGGGTGTGGGGGGCAGGGAGTTCAAGACGACACCATATTGTGAGAAGGAGGGTCTAGTTATCACCCGCAAATTCTGCAGAGCAGGGTGGAGGCTGCAGAGCGCCCTTGGCCTTGGAGTCTGGAAGCACAGATGGCCTCTTAGGCGGTGGGTAGGCTGCGTGAACGTGCAGAAAGTGGAGGCACCACGTGGGAGAAGCCGGTCTGCAGAGGGTTGGAGCCCGAGGGTGCTTGCTGGAGGGAGAAGCAGAGTAGGGGAGGGCACTTGGAAAAATTTAAGTTGGGAAAAATGCCTGTGCTTAAAAAATGGGAAAGAATCCACAAGAGAAGGGGAGATGTTGCTTTCTTAGCAGTGGGAGGGAGGAACCCAGGGGAAGGCGACCGTGATGCACGCAGGTTTGTGGTGAATGTTTTGCTTTAGGTTTATTTATTTATTTGAGAGAGACAGAGACCGTGCAAGTCGGGGGAGGGGCAGAGAGAGGGAGAGGGAGAATCCCAAGCAGGCTCCGCGCTGTCAGCACAGAGCCTGAGGCCAGGCTGGAACTCACGAAACTGTGAAGTCATGACCTGAGCCAAAACCAAGAGTGGGACGCTTAACCGACTGAGCCACCCAGGCGCCCCGGATACAGGTAAGTTTGGGGTTGGGAAAATAAGCGTGTGCCTCTGTGAGGGCTTCTAATTCCTATGTGATGCTGGAGGTGGGGTCATCTGCTGACAAGGATGGGAGGAGGGGGTTGCTGGTCGGTAGGGAGCGGAGGTCTGGAAAAGCACCTTGTAAGGGTAAGATCACACACTGAGTTGTGAACCTTTTGGGGTTGCTGGCGGTGGTAAGGATTGGACTGAGAAATGAAGGTTAGAACCCAGATCAGCTCTGTGATCAGCCACGCGGGCCTTTTTGGAAAAAGCCCAGATGACCCTCCCTTGCTTTGTTTTCTTCCATTCTTTGTTCTCAGGCTTTAGTAGGTGGAATGGTTCCCCTCCCCCGCCCCCAACACACACACTCAAAGCTAGACTCACATCTTAACCTCAGAACCCCTGATGTGACCTTATTTAGGAAAAGGGTCTTTGCAGATGTAGAGATCTTGAGGTGAGATCATCCTGGATTACCCGGGTGGGCCCCAAATCCGGTGACAAGTGTTCTAATAAGAGACGCAAGGAAGAGAAACACATAGGAGAAAGCCCTGTGGCAGCAGAGGCGGGGACATGAGGGACACAGCCACAAGCCAAAGACACCTGCAGCCACCAGAGGCTGGAAGAGGCAAGGAAGGATCCTCACCTAGAGCTTTGGATGAAATGTGGCCCTGCCTTTCAGACTCCCGGTCTCCAGAAGAGTGAGAACACATTTCTGTTGCTTATGCCCCTAAAGTCATGGTACTGTGTCATGGAAACCACTGGAAACTGAGACACAGGCTTTTCTTTCCCCAGCGGAGCCAGTCAAAACCCTTTTCCAGCACTCCTCTGTAAAGTTGGTTTACACTTTCTCCTCTAAACTCCAAGCTACTCCAGACTCTCCCCTGCCGTTGTCCTTCCTGGGTGTCTTACAGCTCAGATGCGCTGCGGGGGACTTTCTCGGGTCACCCTGGTTCTGGGTGCTCGGCACAGCATCCCTGGGGCTGTCAGCGTCTTCCGTGAGGGCGTCCTTTTAGAAAACACAACGCAGGACAGTCCGTTGCCCGGTGTCTCCCAAGGACAGGGCTTTGCCTCAGGGCCAGTGTTCTCCCACAGAGGGGACCAGGGGTGGATTTGACTTCTCATTGATGTGTCTCCCGGCCTCTGCGACTCCAGGACACTTAACTCTCTCTGCCCCGAGACAACCGAGGATGCTTCGTGCTCAGCTTTGTGGTTTAAATCTTGGGCCCCGGAGCAAAGCTTTCAGAATTCCCTAGCTCACGTACATGTACGGGGTCAACGTACGCCTGGAGATTTGAGCCCTTTGGCCGCTGCGGTGACCAGCGTGGCCTGGGTGGCCTGGGACTATCCCGGCTCAGCACTCAGTGCAGGCAAAGTGGCCCGTGTGCCGTGGAAGGCATCGTTTCCTATGTGCTCTGTGGTGCGGGGAGGAAAACCCCAACCTTAACCTTAACCTATATCCCCTTTTAATTTCAAAAGAGGCACATTTCCGTTGGAGAGGAGGCCCCTTTCCTTTGTGTCATTCCTCTCCTGGCTCATCTCTAGGGCTCTGGAAGGCAGCTGTGAAGTCCTTTCTTTCTTAAAAAAAAAAAAAGTTTTGGCTTTTCTCATTGTAGTAACAGTCCATCATCATGGCACACGTTCCAGACAAGAAAGGAAAGAAATTCACCAAGAATTCTGCCCCCCAGTGATGATGGGGATGGTGATGGTGGTAATCAGCAGTTATGGGGAGCTTGCGGGTCCGGTGCTCTTCTAAGCTTTTTACATATATTAGCACGTTTCTTCAAAACATCTCCAAAATAATCCCTCTTTACAGATGAGGCAAATAGAGGCACTGGGTGTTTGAAATGAGTTGCCTGTGGCCTCAAAAGTGCTGTTTGGTTTTTTTCGGGTTCACATTTCCCCTTCTACTGTTTATTTATTTATTTTGAGAGAGCGCACAGCTAATGTTTATTTATTTATTTTGGGAGAGCGCACAGCTGCAAGTGGGGGAAGGGCAGGGAGAGAGAGAGAGAGAGAGAGAGAGAGAAAATCCCAAGGAGGTTCCGCACTGTCAGCGTAGAGCCCGATGCGGGGCTTGAACCACACGAACTGCAAGATCATGACCTGAGCTGAAGTCGGACGCTTAACCGACTGAGCCACCCAGGCGCCCCCAGGTACATATTTTAAAGTACTGCATAAAGTAGCAGGGATCCGCCTTGGGTCTTAGCCTTCAGCAGATCCTAGATCGCATCCCCTCAGGGCACTGGTGTCCTTTGGGCTACATTTGAGTGTCCCAACGAAGAATGAACGCCAGGGGTCCTTTGCCCCCGACTCACTGCCACTTGGGCAAGTGGAGAGCACTTTTTCTCTTGTTCAGTTTTCCATTTCCACCCTCTGGTTTCCTTCGTCAATCTTTGCCACATTTACATGCTCCCATACGACATTAAGTGGTATCGAATTTGATGCGCGTAGCGTGTGGAGTACTTGAAGGTTTCACGAAAGTTGTGTTTCATGGGGTTCCACGCAGCACACCCCGACTTCCCAGCCTGGTCCATTCCCCCAGGAGGGGGCTCACGGATGGGGCCTCATCCCGAAGCCTGGAGGAGTGTCCCTGGGCTGGTCCTCCTGATTCCTCTGTCCTTTCAGGCCACCCTGTCACCTGTGGGGCCTGGGGAACTAATGAGAGTGGTGAGCCTCCCGGCAGAGCTGTGGAGGGAGGCCCAAGCATCCTCCCTGCCTTGTCCCTCTGGCTCCTACGGAACACTTTGTGCCCCTCCCCCACCCGGCATCCCGGGCCCCAGGCCGAGGTTAAGATCCTGCCCCTGTTCTGTTGTTCTCCAAGAGCGGCCTGTCTCTGGGCCCCCTCCCCCGGCCAGATGACGGTACTTTAGTGACCTTTCACATGAGTACTTCAGGCCTTTGTGCGGAGCGATCGGTCCTCCTGCTCCTTCTGTGGGAGGACACAGACGAGGGCATTACGACTCTCAGCCCGCCCGGCGCAGCACGGGTGATGAGCCATCCGGGACCCTCGCAGCTCCCAGGAGAGGATCACAGCAAGAGGGGGGGCCACGACGGGGGTCCCCTTCTTCCCAACCTTCAGGGTGACCACCACAGCCTTCCACTGTGTGTGTGTGTGTGTGTGTGTGTGTGTGTGGTATTACCTGCCTCTGTGTGTGTGTGTGTGTGTGTGTGTGTGTGTGTGTGGTATTACCTGCCTCTGTGTGTGTGTGTGTGTGTGTGTGTGTGTGTGTGTGGTGTATTACCTGCCCGTGTCCAGGGTAAGGCCCTACTTCCCCAGCTACAGAGTGAAGACTGGGGTCTGTTTCTGCTTCTAATTATGACTTGACCGTGTGACTCCAAGAAGTCATCCTATTTCCTTACACAGTCTCAGCTCTGCATTTTCCCTTTTCTCCAGGTCCATTAGGAAAGTGAGTTAAAAATACTCTCAGCTCCCTGGAGAAAAGTCCCGTGCATAATCCAGACTGTAAAAAAATGCAAACAGTAGCACCATCACTAACTGTATTACAACCATTACTGTTCCTAGATCTTTTTGGAGCACTCCATCTCCTCATGCTTTGATAGACTATTAAAATAAAAAGAGACTGGACGCCTGGGTGGCTCAGTCAGTTAAGCATCCTACTAAGGCTCGGGTCATGATCTCACGGCTAGTGAGTTTGAGCCCCAGGCGGGGCTCTGTGCTGTCAGCTCGGAGCCTGGAACCTGCTACAGATTATGTGTCTCTGCCTGTCTCTGCCCCTCCCCCACTAGTGCTCTGTGTGTGTGTGTGTGTGTGTGTATCTCAAAAACAAACATTAAAAAAATTAAATATAGAGGTTCTTCAAAAAATTAAAAATAGAACTACCCTATGACCCAGGATTGCACTACTAGGCATTCATCCACAGAATACAGGTGTGCTGTTTCAAAGGGGCACATGCCCCCCAATGTTTATAGCAATGCTATCGACAATAACCAAAGTATGGGAAGTGCCCAAATGTCCATCGATGGATGAATGGATAAAGAAGATGTGGTATGTATATACAACGGAGTATTACTTGGCCATCAAAAAGGATGAAATCTTGCCATTTGCAACTACGTGGATGGAACTGGAGGGTTTATGCTAAGCGAAATTAATCAGAGACAGGCAAATATCATACGACTTCATTCATATGGGGAATCTAAGATACCAAGCTGATGAACAGAAGGGAAGGGAAGCAAAAACAACAAAAAAACAGGGAGGGGGACAAAACATAAGAGACTCTTAAATACAGAGGCCAAACGGAGTTGCTGGAGGCATGGTTGGGGGTTGGGCTAAATGGGTGAGGGGCATTCAGGAAGACACTTGTTGGGATGAGCACTGCGTGTTATACATCGGGGATGAATCACGGGAATCTACTCCTGAAATCATTGTCGCACTATATGCTAACTAACTTGGATGTAAATTAAAACAATAAATAATAAAAAACAAACACAACTCATTATGTTAGACACTTGAAACCAACAAAAATTAAATATAAAATAATAAAAGAGAGGACACGAAATAATGCCAACCACATGATCCCAGCTTTGTAAGAAATAAAAGTATATGTTCTAATTATGTATACATAGAGAAACCAACTGGAAGGAAACAGTTGTAAATGTGAACAGTGGGTTATCTCTGGGAGGTGGGATTACTCATGCTGTACATTTTCTTCTTCTCTCTAGTTCAGCATTTGTTTGAACTTAACATGAACCTGCATCATCAGGTTAGAATCAAAAAGAAACACTAATTACTGTTTTTTTAAAAATGCTCATCTATAGTCTGCATTATAGACTATAGACATTATAGTCAGTCTAAAGACCCTGGAAATGTTCTCTCCTCCTATTCTGTTTGAAAAGGAAACAGTCACTGCTTTTCTGGAAACCGGGATGGATTGTCTGAGAAGGCATTTCTGACCTGACATCCCCTCGACCTTCAGGTGACTTCAGAAAGGGACTGGAGTTTGCTGTCCCACCACCTGAGGCGATCAAAAGGAGAAAGGGCATGTTCTCTTTGCCTCATTCTTCTGCCTCTGAACAATCTAGCAAGTTTGTTTTGGCTTGCCACTCGGGGCTCTGTGCTAGAGAATGGGCAGAGGAGGTCTCCAGCTGAGTGTGGATGCTGCAACTTTGTGACACCTTTTGTTGTCATTCCCTTACTCCCAAGTCAGCTTGGTCCACTGGTACCATGGCCAGAACCTCACCTTTGCCCAAAGGCACACAGTAAAGGGGGGCATCTGGTTAAGGTTAACTCTTCCACGTCTGGTAAATAGGTGACATCCGCCCAGCCCGCTGTCGCAAGCAGCCCTTGGAAACCTGAAGTGTGCTGTGTTCGTATACATCTTGTACAATCTCCTCCTCCGTCCAAACAGACGGAGCTCATATTATAAGCTTATATTATAAGCTCATATTATACACAAATTCTACAAACTGCCCAGCAACCTGTTATGGCATCTTTCTCTGACTCTCTCCTTCTCTCTCTGATCAACTAAAGCTTCAGATTATAAGGATGAGAATTTTGGTCAATTCCTATTTGGTTTTAATATTAAAAGCAACTTTGTGATGAACGTCTTGATACGTAGATCCTTAAGCCCTTGTGCTATGCCTATTTAGAGTAAATTCTTTGAAAAAGATTTGCTGGCTCAAGGGTGAGATCATTAATCATTTATATAAGAGTATATAACATGTACGTTATATAATATACAATACACTATACAATATACAATATACAGCATCATAATGATGTATGTAATTTTTAAACATGTGTATTTATTTATTTTGAGAGACAGAGAGAGCGTACAGGTGGAGGAGGGGCAGAGAGAGATAGGGAGAGAGAGAATCCCAAGCAGGCTCTGCACTGTCAGCACGGAGCCTGATGCGGGGCTGGAACTCACCAACTGTGAGATCATGACCTGAGCCGAAATCCAGAGTCTGATGCTTATCTGACAGCCACTCAGGTGCCGCTGATATATGTAATTATAAATTATTATTATTTTTTCATATAAATTTTTATATGTAATTATTTTGCAAAGATTCAAAATTTTATATTTACTATATTATGTATACTATATTTATTACATTATATATATGTTATACATAATTAAACATAATAATATAATATAATAAAATAGAAATTATATATATAATTGTATATTATATATATGTATATGTATAATTTGCTAGGGACTTTTATGAACCAAAAGTTTAGATGTACTCAATCCTTGGGCATTAAACAGAGGTAATCCTGTCTTTTAGACACTACACTTAATTTTTTCACTCAGGTCATGGATATTTGAAATTCTCCCAGGGATTCACTAAATGAAAAGTGCCTCTGAAACCCGCAACAGGTTTATAGCCCCCACACTTCTTATGAGAACTTTCTTTCTTTCTTTCTTTTAAATTTTTTTATGTTTATTTTTGAAAGCAAGAGAAACAGAGCATGAGCAGGGGAGGGGCAGAGAGAGAGGGAGACGCAGAATCCAAAGCAGGCTCCAGGCCCTGAGCCATCAGCACAGAGCCCGACGCAGGGTTCGAACTCACAGACTGTGAGATCGTGACCTGAGCCAAAGTTGGAGGCTTAACCCACTGAGCCACCCAGGCGCCCCGAGAACTTTCTTTAAGACGGGGATCGAGAAAGCAAGCAAGCCTTCCAAAACAAAGAAGGAAGGAAGGACTAGCCTATATTGAAAACTAATTGGCTTGGAGTCCACGATGGTAACACAGATCTGGACCTGAGTAGGGAGGAGGTTGCCTTTCACAGGAGTGAAGTTTGGACTTCAGGTGCTGAGTTCCTACAAGGAGCGCAGGTGAGAAAGTAAGGCACTGGATTATTCCATCCGACACTATTTTGTTTCTTCTTCTCCTTTTCCTCCTCCCCTTCCTCCTCCTCCTTCTTACTTTGACGCCAATCTGATTGTAACTACTCCGTTCTTGTGACCTTTTGCACCTTTTTCTCCTGTAATTCGAAAGAATAAAAAAATTCTAGCGTCCCGGAATAAAGATAACTCCTCGCTCCTTCTTGCTACCTAAATGCGATTGGGGAATAAATACAGTGCACGTTCACAACAACAGTGAAGAATAGAAAATTGTTTAAGTGGCCAAAGAAACTTTATCCTATTGTGTTGCAGGCCAAGCTATGCCAGCTATATGTAAATGTAAGCAGTGGTCTGTGTTCATGTGTCCACTTTGAAATTGCCATCTGAATTTAATTCTGCCTTTGTGATTAAATCAGGCCATTACGTTTAATCTCACTTAATAGTAAGAAACGTCCTTTGTTGTTTTCTATAGGCAACATATTCTGCCCCTAACATATACAGCTTGGCATTCACACTTTGCTATTAATCCCCGATGGCTGATAATTGCTTCAACTCCAAGCCCTCTGTCCAATTCACAAGGGGCTGATTGCAACTATTCTTTCCCTATACATTAATGCACTGTTTGGGTCTTGCTTCTTTGGCTCAGTGAACCCCATCAAGCTGTCCACATTTTCTGGGCATGTGGGCGTATTGTGCGATGTTAAATTAAATTCTGTGTTGACCCCCCCTACACGCCAGAATCTATTAGACCCTGCAACTTAGCTGATTGACAAGCGGACTACTTTTCCGCTCAAAATCCCGCAATAAAATAAAAACAACAACAACAGGCCGAGTATTCTGTGTCCAGGCAAAGACTGGGGTCTCCTGACCGCTGTCTTGTTATTTCCATTTTCACGGCCACCGCAGGAGCGATCGCATTATTGCCGCGATGCTGTTTCATTGATCCTCCGTTTGTCTGTTTCGTGATTTCCCCGGGAAAAATTATTAGACCCCAGGGGAGCACCATTAATTGCTTCAGGGTTTGAAATGACTTTCACCTTGATTTATTTCCCCCCAAATGTTGTTTTAGGTGATGAGAGCTAGGGCTCTCTCCACCTGCTATGGGGTCCCCTGAATTGCTCAGGCATAGATCTCTGAGGGCAGAGCACCGGTCGGTGGAACAGCCTTCTCTCTTTCCTTTTTTGCAGCTAAGGTAACAGATACGGCTAATTTTAATGTTAAGCTTTACAAAGAAAAGAGGCTTTCTTTTCTGTCACCCATTCATTAGATGGGCGATAGTTGCTAAGCTTTTTATTGTGCTAATTTGGGAATACTGTCATTATCAATTGACTTTGTGGTTCCAAAAGTATCATTAGCTGCTTGTGTTTCATTCATATGAACCAAATAGAGTACCTCGAGTTTGGACAGTGGCTGCAGCACATACATAACCATCTGGTTCGGCCAATAGTTTTGCCTGGCTTTATCCAATTTCAGCCTCCCTGCTGCTCCGGGGGCTCTTGGGAAATCCATATCCCTATTGAAAACTTTGTTTTCTGATTACGAAAGCAACCTCGTGAAAGTACTTTTATTCTTGTCTAATATCTAAGTATGATCTACACGATATATACTTATGTAAGTAATAATCACATCAAAGGAATTATGTATTCATCACGGACAAATCTTAAAAGTTCAGAAAAACTAAAGAAAAAGGAAAAACCATTCCAAATCCCACAGATAGGGCTGCTGTTCTCATTTTGGTGTATTTTCGAGATACGCTTTCCATCCCGTAACTTACGTGTATTCGAATAGACTCAGTGTGTACAAAAATACATACACGTAACTTTAAAAAATTTCCAAAGGATTCAATCATGGTAAATGTCCAATAATTCAGGCACCGAAGCACATGTGCCACAGGGTGAAGACGTTATCTTATTTGTTAAATAAACTTTTCATTTTGGAATTATTTTCATTAATTAATTTTTATCAAAGAATAATTGGTAAACAGCATTATATTAGTTTCGGAGGTACAGCATAGAGATTTGATATTTACATACCTTTTTCATGGGCAGATACGTTATATATGGTCACTATAGTAAGTCCAGTGTGTAGAATAATTTTAGATTTATAGAGGAGTTGCAAAGGTAGTAGAGAGTTCTGGTATAATCCTGCCCCAGTTTCTTTTCTATTAACACTGTATATAACCATGGTAGATTTGGCACACATAATTTTTAAAAATACAGTTAAGAGCATAGTTTCTAAATCTGCTTTGTTTATCATATAAATAAATATTCTTCTGGGACACCTGGGTGGCTCAGTTGTTTAAGCGGCTGACTTCAGCTCAGGTCATGATCTCACGGTTTGTCAGCTCGAGCCCCACATCGGGCTCTGGGCGGCCATCTCAGAGCCTGGAGCCTGCTTCCAGTTCTGTGTCTGCCTCTCTCTCTGTCCCTCCCCCGCTCTCACTCTGTCTCTGTCTCTCTCTCAAAAATAAATAAGTATTAAAAGAAAGAATAAAATAAATATTCTCCTATATCATTAAACGTTCCCGTAAAATGTCGTTTTAATGTTATCTTTTTTTAAAAAATGTTTAATTTTATTGATTTTGAGAGAGAGAGAGTAGGGGAGGGGCAGAGAGAGAGGGAGAGAGAGAATCCCAAGCAGGCTCCCCTCTATCAGCACAGAGCCCCATGTAGGAGATCATGCCCTGAGCTGAAATCAAGAGTTGAACCCTTAACTGACTGAGTGACCCAGGCGCCCCTAATGTCATCTTTTTTTAAAAGAGGCAGCTAAAGTAACAAGTATGATTGCTCAATGAGTTAGGTTCTAACTTTTGATAGTGTACAATCAGAAAGCTGCTTCCAGAAAAGCTCCGGTGACAGGGGTAGGGTGTGGGGGGCATCCCAGGAGCATCCCTACCCTCCAACCTCAAATCTGCTGTGGCCATGCGATGCCTGGGGGGGCATCGGCAGCGGGGCCTAGGCTGGCCTCTGCAAAGGAGACTCTGTGCGTGAGCAAAAGGAGTCCAGGTGTTATCATTTCTAACCTTTGTGGGGTTTTTTAAGTTTATTTATTTATTTTGAGACAGACAGAGAGAGCGGGAGTGGGGGAGGGGCAGAGAGAGAGGGAAAGAGAGAGAGAATCCCAAGCAGGCTCAGCTCCATCCGCAAAGAGCCTGACATGGGGCTTGAACTCACGAAACCTCAAGATTATGACCTGAGCCGAAATCAGGAGTCGGGTGCCCAACCGACTGAGCCACCAGATGCCCCAATATTTAATATTCTTATAAAAAATTTCCCCCAATGACTTCAAGAAATTGTATCCTATAACTTTGTTGTAATTATTTAACCCCATCTCACATTTTTGGACATTTAGGGTGTTTCCAGCTTTTTCTTATTCTGAAAGGGCCAGAGATAGTTTTTATTATAACATTTTTTCCTATTCTCGCCTATTTATATTTTCCTATTGTATTATTTTTTCTAGAATATAATATAATACAATACCATATACTTTAATGTAATGATTAAGTGTAACCGAGTGACATGTCGTATTCTTTCCTCAGGAAAAATCATCAAAAACAGAATTAAGTAGTGAGATCAAGGTTGCCCTGTTATACCTTTCCCAAGTGGTGTTTTGCAAAAGCTACAAAAAAAAAAAAAAAAAAAATCACATTTCACTGCCTTTGGTAGGGAAACCTCTGTGGAAGTATAATTCTCAGAAGAAAAGAGGAATCCTACCACGGTTTTGGGGATTCACTGATTAGAAGTTTCTGTTTAGTCAGCTGGGTAGCTACCCAAGGGCTCCCACACAAGGAGATAGGTACGCGCAGGCGTGAGGTGCGGAACATGAACGCCGGTTCCCAAGGAACCGCCAAAAGGACTTGGCCAAAAGGAGAGCAAAATACAAGCAAGGAGGTCAAGAGGGTTAATCACAAATTGTCATTTGGCAGGTCAGCCATCACATTGCTAGAACGGGTTATCAAACAGGTTCAGAAAACATGAGCAAGTGGCACCTGGGGGCTCAGTCGGTTAAGCGACCGACTTCGGATCAGGTCCCTGCTTCGGCTTCTGTGTCCCCTTCTCTCTCTGCCCCTCCCCCGCTCGCTCTCTCTCAAAAACAAATAAAACAGGAAAAAAGAGAGAGAGAGAAACCACAAGCAAGGTAAAGCAGTTAGAAGTAACATCATACTGTTCGCGTCCTCACGCGGTCCTGGGATTCGACATCGGAGATAATACCGCTGTGGTGTCAGCTCTCAGTTTCAATAGTTTTGAGCTTGATGCCTGTGTGAGTTCACTCTCATTGATCTTATCTGCATTACCTCTAAGCGATGATGACACCTGCTACCCTATTGAGTAGGAGCTGGTGTTTTTAGTTCCAGTTTACTTTACACTAAGTAAGACGTGGGGTTAGACATATTATTAAAAAAAAAAAAAAAAGACCCCTAAAGCATTTACCGGGTATAAAAAAAGACTGAGAAATCCTCACATTTCTTTATTTTAGAACATAAAATCGGTAGCCAGAGGAGCTATAGGTATGGGGCTCGATATTTAAATTCCATCAGAGAGATTCATTAGAAAACTGGGAAATTGTTTAATTTCTGGCAGGATTTTGTTTTCAGGTGCGCACCCGATCGGAGCGTTCGATTACGACTGCTTTTCACCCCTTGACTCTAAGAGCGCCCCTTCCTCTCTTTCTCCACCCACCTCGGTCCTGTTTTCCCTTCCTTCTCCCTCTCACATTTCTTTCAGGGTTTGCGTAACGTTCAGGCACAGAGGAGGCCGGGAGGTAGATTTAGATCTGATCGCTGTGCAGGAGGAATTATGAAGGGGGGAGAGAGAGAGAGAGAGAGAGGCAGTTGCCAGTGCCTGAGTGATCGAGAGAGGTGTCTGGGAGGAAGCCACACCTGAGCCAAGCCCTGAAGGGTTTGTAGGGTTGTGGCAGATGGAGGAGGACAGAGATGCTGAGGTTGACAGGCCGGTGGGAGGAAGTGGCCGGGATGCGGGCGGCGGGGAAGGGAGGGGTTGGCAAGAATGTTACCTAAAGGTGAGAGAGGACTTGGGGAATAGCGGGGCCAAGGAGCTGGGAATTCTGTGTGTTTGGCACTCCAGCCTGCAGGGATGGGGCTCATCGGCCTGACAAATGTTAATGAAAAGCTCTCAGCAGAACGCCAGGCATGTATTGGCCAATATGTTGGCGTGTCGGAGGCACTCCCGAGCTTTCTGTGACAGATGGAGAAACCCCCAACCAGGTGTAAGCGTCAGCCGCCCGTGTCACCCAAACACAGTCTCACAAACACCCGGCTAAGGCACTTGCTTCCACCCAGCTGGAAGATCATTTTGCCAAGATAAACTTTGTCTATCGTGAGCCTGTTCATATCATTGAAATGACATGGCTGGTCTGCTTTTGTGATGTAAATAATACCTGCTTTAAAAAAAAAAAAAAAAGCCTTGCAGGGCTCTATACCCCATCCCCCCAATCTCTGAGAGTGGTGTGAACAGACCCCAAGTGATGGCTGGGGGTGGAATCTGAAGCCCCCGCCCCAGTCCCCGCCCCCACCTCTGCAGGGCTGCGGGGAGCCCTGTGAGCCCCTCTCACACCGGGCCTGAGTGAGATCAGTCGTCAGAATAAACGTGCGTATGTTTATGGACCCACAGACCAACTGGGAGCCCTGTACCCACCCCAGGAAACCGAGTGAGAGGTTCGAGGCTCGCTGGGTCACGAAGCACTTACAGCTCATGCAAATGCTGTACCCGCAACCTCAGCTTTGTACCCACAAATTGCACAGACTTATCGTGGTCTCTGTAATCCCTGCCAATCTCCAGGCAGGAGAGGAAGGCAGCGCTGGGCTCTCCTGGTAAAGGGAGATGGCTGAAAAACAGGGGCGCCTGGGGGTGCTCAGTCGGTTGAACGTCCGACTCCAGCTCAGGGCACGATCTCGCAGTTGTGGGTTCGAGCCGGGCTTCGGACTCTGCGCTGACAGCTCGGAGCCTGGGACCCGCTTCAGATTCTGTGTTTCCCTCTCTTTCTCTGCCGCTCCCCACTTGCGCTCTCCCTCTCTCTCAAAAATAAATAAACATTAAAATTAAAAATAAAAAAAAAATAAAAGGGAGATGGCTGAAAAATAAAAATTAGAAAATTGGCATTAACTTTCTCCTTCTTTTTTAGTTTACAGATGCTAAGGTGAGGCATTGTGGGTCCCTACCCCTCCAGGGAGCATATCAGCTATTGTTGGCTGAACCTGTTACGGCTATTCCCAGGGTAACTCCTTGCATACACACAGGCTCCTGACTCCTTGCACTGACTCTTTGCATACAGACAGGCTCCTGACTGCATACACACAGGGTCCACCCTTCTGCACGGAGCTGGGGTCATGACATAGGGGTTTGGAGGAGCCTCAAGACCCCAGGTTTTGCTTTGTGAAAAAGAAGTATCCATAATTTTTATATCCATTGTCTTAACCACCCTCCCATCCCCCAATATGGTCACCTCCTGCAGGCCACAAGACAGCTGTGCACCCCAGGTTACTTTGAAATGGAAGCCTCCATAAATAAGACCCAAGATTGAGTTTAAGAATTTGGTTCAACTGAAAAATGTTAAGTCGGGAAGAAAGAAAGAAGAAAGAGGAAAGAAAGAAAGAAAGAAAGAAAGAAAGAAAGAAAGGGTGAAGGAAGGGAGGAAGGAAGAGAAAGAAAATAGAAAGAAAAAGAAAGAAAGAAAGAAAGAAAGAAAGAAAGAAAGAAAGAGGAGGGGTGGAGGAAGGAAAGAAGGAAGAGAAAGAAAATAGAAAGAAAGAAATAAAAAGAAAAAGAAAGAAGGGAAGAAAGAAAGAAAGAAAGAAAGAAAGAAAAGACAAACCGAGTTTAAATGTTGGAAAGACAGCCCAAGTTTACAGTTTAGCAAACCAGTGTTGCCCCAGAGCATCAGTAAGGAAGTTATAGCAAGGACTGAGCCTTGGTATTTGTCATGATCACTTTGGCTTATGCGACTAGTACCGCCTATTTATCCATCAACCTGGGGATGATTTGTGAACTGAAGACAGAGGCACAGTTTAAAGGAATTGCAGCTCTCAGCTGCGGTCAGCCTGCACATTTAGAGTGCGGGTCGTAAGCCCAGAGACCTCAAAGACCAGATGAGGGGCTGGGGTCGCTGGAAGGGATTTGGAGACTGTGGCCTCACCTCTAACTCCTGGGGCCATGCAGAAACTCGGCTAGTGTGACCATATCTGCCAGTCTTTTTCTGGATGTAACAAATCTGATTTTCAAATGCTGGCAACTACTAATTCATCTAAAACAGACAAACAACACATCCCTCCAGCTGCCTTCGCCCTACGGGCCACCTGTGGTTTGGAATGACCGTGACCCAGTCATTCTCAACCAGGTGCGCTCATCTGTGGAGTTTTAGAAACCATACACATAGGGCTCTGGGGTGGCTCAGTTGGCTAAGTGTCCACGATTCTTGATTTTGGCTCAGGTCATGATCTCACAGTCATGAGATCAAGCCCTGTATCGGGCTCCACACTGAGTGTAAAGTCTGTTTGGGATTCTCTCTCTCTCTCTCTCTCTCTCTCTCTGTCCCTCCCCAACTCACGTGCAAGCTCTCTCTCTCTCTCAAAAAAAAAAGATAGATAGATAGATGATAGATAGGTAGATAAAAGAAGCCATTTACATGCCCAGCATATACCCACACTAAAATTCTTGGGGAAGGAAAACTAGACATGTGCCTGGTGTTTTTAACACATTAATTTTATTGTGGGAAAATACCCGTAAGATGAAATTTACTATCGTAACTATTTTGAAGTGTCGAGTTCAGGGGCGGTAAGTTCGTTCACACTGTTGTGCAACCCTCACCACTGTCCACCTCCAGACTTTTTCATCTTCCCGAACCGAAACTCTGTCCCCATTACACACGAACTCCCCCTCCCCCTCCCCCCCAGCCCCCGCCCCCCCCCCATCCTGCTTTCTATCTCTATGAATTTGACCCCTATAGGTACCTCATGTTAAGTAGAAGTACAATATTGTGTCTGGTTTCTTTCACTAAGTGTAACGTTTCCAGGTTCATCTGTGTTGTTGTATGTATCGGAATTTCCTTCTTTTTTTTTTCGGGTGAAAAACACATTGCATTTTATTTATCCATTTAGCTGCGGATGGACATCTGGGCTGCTTCTACCGCTTGGCCATCGCGAACAGTACTGCTACGGGCAAGGATATATAAATATGGGTTGGAGTCCCTGCGTTCAATTCTGGACAGGCCAGAGGATGACAAAGCCCCCTGATGATTCAGAACTCAGGTGCTCTTTTAGAAGCTCTCTCATAACTGGTCCCATATCTGCCCTGTGTTTCAGCCATATGACCTGTCCCATCACACTACCTGACTGTTATAGGTGAACAGCGAGTCTGGGTGCTAGACTCCGCTTAACCGGACAGATAAGGAATTAGCCAAGGGAGATTGGCTAGCTCATCAAATCAATGCAGAGGCTGAGGAACATCCCGGGCAGGGGCATCTGATTGACGTTGCCTAGACCACAAGCCCAAGCTCTGGGTGCCCGGGGCCGGGCAGAGGGAATATATGCGACCTGGGGCTTCCAGAGTGGCAGTGGCTGGGGACGCAGCCCCAACAGGAAGGGGATTCATGGTCATTGCTAAGAGCCAGCTGTACGGGCTCACCCAAACGCCTGTGTGAGCCTCTTCCCAGCTCTGGCTTCAGGGACATCTCAGCGGTGGCTTGGACTGAGCCATGGTGGGAGCCTTTACACCAGGGGAAGGAGCAAACACAACAAATCAGGGCTCAGTTTTCTTTCTTTTTTTCTTTCTTCTTTTCCCAGAGAGCCAGAGCGCACCGATGGCTCATATACCAGATAGCCAAGTGACATATGTCAACTATCCAGGGGAAATAATTAGTGATTTCTGCAAAAAGGTTACTGAACTGAGTTGAAGGAAGGACAGAGAGAGAGAGAGAGAGAGAGAGAGCATGAGCAGGAGTGCAAGTGCCCATGAAGTCTGGATGTATATTCGCAGGGGTAACGACAGCTGAGAACGGTACTATCCAATAGAAATATAATTCAAGCCACATACGTATATGGAAACTTCTTTCTTTCTTTCATTTCTTATTCTATTTATTTATTTATTATTTATTTGTGTTTATTTGTTTATTTATTTTTAAGAAAGAGATGCAGGGCTGGCACATGAGGAAAAAAAAAGAAAAGCTCAAAAGCACATCACGTGTCCTCATTTGTTTTACTTTCCAAGTGTCTCTTGTGCATTTAAACATTGTCTTTTAGGGTGTTTGGGTGGCTCAGTCGGTGAAGCTCCAACTTTGACTCAGGTCACGATCTCACAGTTCGTGTATTCTAGCCCCGCATCAGGCTCTGTGCTGATGGCTCAGAGCCTGGAGCCTGCTTGGGATTCTGCGTCTCCCAATCTCTCTGTCCCTCCCCCGCTCATGCTCTGTGTCTTTCTCTCTCTCAAAAATAAATAAACGTTAGAATTTTTTTAAAATAATGAACATTGTCTTTTCATGCCCAGACCTAACTTTATACTTTTTATATTTTCAAATACCCAAACTTAATCTTATATTTTCCACTTTCTTCTCTACACATATAGGTGTATACAATGTTAAATTTTCCAGTAGCCATGTTAAAAATGAAAAGAAACAGGTAAAATTAATTTTAATAATACATTTTATTTAACCAGTATGTTCAGAATATTTCCACATCAGCATATAATCAATATAAACGTCTTAGTGGAACAGTTTGCTTTTTTTTCTTTACACTAAGTGCTCAGAATGCAGCGTGCCTTTTACGCCTATAGCACACTTCCATTCGTGGCTTTACATCAATAGCCACGTTTCAGCTGCTCAATAGCTATGTGTGTCCAGTGGTTGCCACACTGGACATTACAGGCTTAGAGCAGTTCAGGAATGGTGAACTGAGGTCTTCAGACCATCCCCCAGTGGTGGGTTATGAAGGACAGATGTGTTCCTCTCTTATAGATGTGGATATCAGAAATCCCAAAGTCGCATACAAGTGAGTTATGTATGCGTGGGCCATTCTCTGGTTGATTCAGGTAGAAGGTGGGTCATTTAATACAGATCCTATGTTACGAACGAACCATAAATATTGCTGGGGATGTTGAACATAACCTTAAAAACATGAGCATATGTGGAGTGAGACAGGAGGGAGAGAGGAGACAGGACAGCTGAGTCCCCTGTGTGAGTGCAGGTGGCAAAGGATTCTCACAACCTTGCCAGACGGGTTCTCCCCTCTTTCCAGAAGACACATCTACAATGTACCTCTCCCCAGTGAACGACTAGACCCTGTTTAAATACGCTCGTGGAAACAGGTGCTGTCTATATTGTCAGTCGGGAGGTTTACTTGGGAGGCTAATTTGACTATGGCTGGAAGAGTTTTTCTAGGAATAATCTTAGGAAACTCCTGTACACGTGCAAAGATATATAAGCAAGGAAATTCATTCAAATAGTGAAAACAACTAGAGCGCTCGGCCAGGAGGAACTGGTGCAGTGATTTACCGTATGTCCATCCTGTGGAACACTCGGCAGCCACTAAAAATGAGACCTGTGTGTGTTGATAGATAGATGATAGATACATAGATAGATAGGTAGGTAGATAGATAGATAATAAGGGACATAAAAAGAAAGCCACAGTATATCTATAGTCACAGAAAGAAAAAAGCAAGTTGCAAAACCAACTGAATCAAACACCACTGGACCACCCGGGTGGCTCAGTTGGTTGAGCATCCGACTTTGGCTCAGGTCATGATCTCATAGTTCATGAGTTCAAGCCCCGAGTCAGGCTTACTGCTGTCATCACAGAGCCTGCTTTGGATCCTCTGCCCCCCCCCCGCCCCTCCCCTACATTCTTTCTCTCTCGAAAATAAACAAACATTAAAAAAAAGAAAAAAAAAACAAAAGAAAAAATAAACAAAACACCCTGAATAAAACACCATCTTCGTAAGAAGGCAAAAAATGGTTTGTTTTTTTCTGCCTCGGCATCAAAAAGAAAATTTCAAAAAAATACCATCGGGTTACCTGAGGGTGCGAGGCTCTAAGGGGAGGCTTTAGGGAGGGCGGTTTGCCTTTTTTACTTTATATACATTGATGATGTTTGAAATTTTACAGTGAGCATGGGTTGTTTCTAGAGTCATAAGAGGACATAAAATAACAAGTAGACATACGATATTTTACAAAAAAAATACCCAGTGCCGTGGAGGCTATCAGGACACACGTTCTTAGGCCCTGAGGGTAAGAGTGTAAATCGGTCCTATCTTCCTGGAGGGACCTACTTGCCAACACGCCTTATCGATGTGATGGCCTTCAGGGTGTGACCCCACCTCTAGGGATCTTCCTGGGATAAACCGATAGAAGGCCTGCAGACGTGCACACAAGGATGTTCATTACTTCGGGACTTACAGCAAGGGGAGAAATTCACGTTCACTCACAGGGAGTTACTTGGGTCAGTCTCAGAATAGACCACGATGCAATCCAGGCCAAAATGGTGATGCACCAATGGGTTTATTGGCAGAGAAAGCTGTCCAGGGTCTATTGTCAAGGGAAGAAAGCAGGTTACAAGACAGTTTGTATATTTCAATTCTGATGTGTATCATGCATTGGCCTATGTGTATAATACTTCTGTTGAGAAGAAAATCTGTAACAATATATAGCAGGGCATTGCTTTCTCGGAGTGGTGAGATTATAGACAATTCCTATTTTCTTCTGCATTCTTTGTGAAATGGTCTAATTTACGTGCCTCATCTAATCCTTTTATTATTTCAAAAAGTCACGAAGAGCTCGCTTAATTTTTTTTTCCAGCCAGTTTCAAAATTTCCCTCTGTTTCTCTCAGAAGTATTCTGAGGTATATGGAGTGCCTGGGTAGCTCAGTCGGTTAAGCGTCTGACTGTGGCTCAGGTCATGATCTCACGGTTCAAGAGTTCGAGCCCCGCATCAGGCTCTGTGCTGACAGCTCACAGCCCAGAGCTTGCTTCCGATTCTGTGTCTTCCTCTCTCTCTGACCCTCCCCCTCTCACGCTTCGTCTCTCTCTTTCTCTCTCAAAAAGAAATAAGCATTTAAAAAATTAAAAAAGGAAGCAAAGAAATATTCTGAGGTAGAAATCGTGTATTAGCCATCTTGGCACCTGTGAGCTATTACCGTGCTGTGTGGGGCATGGGCTGGGACCCACTGCCTGTGAATCTTGTTTCAAAGGCTTTTAATACTGTTGCAGTTGCTGTGAACCAGGGGAGGTCACCTGACCTAGGATGGCCAAGTATAATTCACAAAGTCTCATAAGGGCTCTTTTCAAATTTTGTGTGTGTGTGTGTGTGTGTGTGTGTGTGTGTGTGTGTGTTCTAATTTAAAAAATGAACTTAAACCAGTTTTTTCTTGGGTGGGGGTGATCATTCCATTGGAAGAGGCTACTCGTGTCCACATTAGAACCAAGCATGGCTCTTTCGAAAGCCATGGCAAACATTTTTCAAATGCATGTGTTGATTTTAAAAATCTGACCTGTGTAACATTGACTGCATTCAACAACCACGACATCAAAGATTGGCTGTCTATCCCTTATCTTGCTGAACCATCTCCCAGCGTTGAGGGTTTGGGCCGGAGTGTGTAAGGATCAGGCATTGATTGCTCAGAAGACAAAACACCTTTATGTTACCCAGTTAAGCACTGGGGTGATGTGGGATCGTGTTCCAAGACTCCTTATGTTTAATGTTCAAATGTGCTCTGATAGGGCCACCCCAGGACTCCCTGCATGGAGTCACCAGGCTTCCAGGCCACGGAGACACCCCTCCAGGGGGAAAAAGCCAGGACTGAAGACCTGGGCCCAGCCCAGGGAGGTGCCCCCTCCTCGCAGGGCTTCAGACATCGAGGCTGGAAGTTCTGCTCAGCGGGGCTGACCACAGGGCACCGGCTCAGTCCAGCTCCACACGCGCCTTCCCCCTTGTTGGGCTGGATTCCCTCTGCTGCCCTCCACTGTCGACCCCAAGCCCTTAGCACAGGCCAGGCACCAAACAGCATCCCCCAAAAAATGCTCACTAACAGTGCTGACCACTATTGCTGCGGCTGTGCTCACGGGCACCGTTTAATCTGAGGAGGTAAGCACCACTATTGGGCCCATCTTACAGATGAGAATATAAAGGCTTAAAGAACTCATGTATAAACCTGCACAAGGGAACAGACAGCTAGGGAGGGTGAAGCAGGGATTGGAGTCAACGCTGCCCCTTACACCCCTGTTACCTCACCCCCACCCTGGGATCCCGGCCAGGGACGACACTGTGGCCTCATGGGTGACATGGGAGTGGCCTTTGCAAACCGGGAGGGGGTCAGGAGGCTTGCCTCCATTGCTGTGCTGGAGTCTAGGGGAAAAAAAAAAATCAGGGACGCCGGTCCTGTCTGTATTTAAGCCTTTCATAATTTTGTTCATCATGTATTTCCGCATCAATTTTGATTTTTAAAAATGTTGTAAACGGTGTTAACTGAGTTTCTGGTTTTTTTTTTAATTTTGCTTTCAAAGAAAGTGCCACACTGGCCCCACACTAACCTGGCTGGCCCTCCTTGTTTCTCGATGCTGTATTTCCTCATAAGGCCTAAGTAGCAAAAAGCAGGTCTAAGCCGTATTTCGCTTCATGAGACGAGTTTGCTTACTGAGAATATTTTGTCTGTCTGTGCATTGTTGACCGGTTGAAGATGGATGAATGTAGGTAATAATTATAATGTATATTATAAATACGATAAGAAATAGATGAAAATATTATAATTATAATATATATTATAAAGAATTATAATTAATGAGTTTGAACCAAACATAATTACTATTTAAAACTCAAATATTGGGGCGCCTGGGTGGCGCAGTCGGTTAAGCGTCCGACTTCAGCCAGGTCACGTTCTCGCGGTCCGTGAGTTCGAGCCCCGCGTCAGGCTCTGGGCTGATGGCTCGGAGCCTGGAGCCTGTTTCCGATTCTGTGTCTCCCTCTCTCTCTGCCCCTCCCCCGTTCATGCTCTGTCTCTCTCTGTCCCAAAAATAAATAAAAAACGTTGAAAAAAAAATTAAAAAAAAAAAAAAACTCAAATATTAATAAGACTTCCTCCCTCCCTCCCTTCCTTCCTTCTTTCGTTCCTTCCTCATTTTAACCAGTGCTTCTATCGAGGCACATTCCTGCTCTAGAAATCTGCTTTAGGCACCATCCCACAAACACAGACACTATTCTGAGACCTGATGGTCGTCCTGGCACCCTGCAGGCAGCCACCGGGATAACTGCAGAGGAGGCCTCCTCAGCCCCACCCCTGTCTCACTGGTGGGAAGGGCCAGCACCTTGCAGGGAGCCTATCCCAGGCCCAGCTGAGTTCTCTTCAGCCTCAGTGCCCAGAGGATGACTCAGTCAGTGATTTCATTCACCCAGCCTGGTGTTTATGCCACTCGCCACAAAATGAGTTGATACTGTTTGGAGCTGTCCTGAGCTGACGCTATGCAGGGAAGGGGGGTGGGGGGTGGGGGGTGAGGGGGGGGTGGAGAAGCTCATCCAGTCAGCTTGTGGCCTCTGTGACCAAAACAGCTGAAATGTTGTGGCTTCTGAGGGACTCATTGTCTACTAGTCAATAGGTGAGGAGGAGGAAAATCCCAGTGTCCTCCCTCCCCCTCTACCCTGGAGAAGCATTTTGGCCTCCGTGGAGGCTCAGCTTGGAAGGACGAAGCTAGCGTTGGATTCCATAGAAGAAACCCCACAAAGGACGCCAGCAGGTGCAAGTTACGGCCAGGAGGAGCTGGGGGTGGAGGGGGGCGTTGAGAAGACAGCTTTGCTCAATTCAGACAGATTTCTACCTGGCACCATCAATGCTGTTGCCCTGGGCCTATCCATAAATTGCAAGAGAAGACGGAAATGGTTGCGAGCCCGCCATGGCTTTCTAAACAACCATTCACAGTATACAGAGTCACGTAAGTCACGTATTTCTAGCCAGTGGAATGAATTGCATGGGAAAGAAAGACCATCCCCATTACAACAGGCGCCGTGCTAACGGTTCACACGCAATGCCCCATTTGTGTCCCGTGAGGAGGGTCCTGAGACGACCAGATCTCAGAGATCCAAAGGCGCAAGTGGCCCGTTCAAGGTCAGGGGGCCGGCGAGTGGAGGGAGCACTAGTAAGGCACAGCCAATGGGCAGTGCGCATCAAGGCTTCACGGGGAAGAGAAGAAAGGAGGGCAGGGAGGAGGATGGGAGAGGGGACCGGAATTCGATCGCCCTGGAACACAGCACGGGTTCCCAGGAGTGGAGGGAGAATGAAGTGATTCCTTTCTCCTGTCTTTCCCGTGGATGGGGGCCCAGCACCACCAGCAGCCTCTGCCCCCGTCCCCTGCCCCCCCACCTCTCCCACCCTGCTGCCCAAGCAGGCAGGTCTGTGATGGGAGCTAACGACTCTCCATCTGAGTTGCTGTGGGTCTGTGTGAATGTAAAAGACCAAAGGTCACCTTCTTAGTGCCCTCAAAGCCCTTAGGGCCATGGATTCCACGGTCACGAGTGATATCAAAAGTTGTCTAGGGGCGTCTGGGTGGCTCGGTTAAGCGACCAACTTCCGCTCGGGTCATGATCCTGTGATGTGTGCGTTCGAGCCCCGCGTCGGGCTCTGTGCCGACAGCTCGGAGCCTGGAGCCTGCTTCGGATTCTGGGTCTCCCTCTCTCTCTGCCCCTCTCCTGCTCACACTCTATCTCTGTCTCTCAATAATCAATAAACGTTAAAAATTTTTAAAAAGTTGTCTAATATAATTTTTTTTATTATTTTTAGGGGGGGAGTTTTTTTTTGTTTTTTTTTTTTTAAGTAGGCTCCACGTCCTACGCGGGTCTTGAACTCACAACACCAAGATCAAGAGTCGCATGCTCTACCGACTGAGCCAACCAGGTGTCCCTAAAAGTTGTCTATTAGATGGGGTGCTGCGGTGTCCAGCTTTTTTTTTTTTTCTCCACTGGCGGTGAGTGCAGTGAGAATTGTGGCTTTTACCTCCTGGCCACGACTGTCCCTGACAGAGCACAAGACTGTAAAGAGCCAGGACCGTGGGGAAAAACATCACTAAAACCGCCAGGAGCAAGCAAATGAAACAGAACAAAGACAGTAATGACAGAATACTCCCCTTACCCGGTAAGGTGGAGGAAACGACAACAAATTATCTTCAAACGTTTTCTTTACCCATTCGTCATCTGCGCAAAGTATTTCTTAAGGTCTGAATTGGACGATACTTAACGATCACTACCGCGGAAAGCTTTTTTTGTTCCTTTGGTTTTGCTTTTCGTTTTTTGCCTGGAGGCTCACTGTGATGGAAGGACCAGGGGCACATAACGTGTTCAAAGGTGCAGGCTACGTGGCCACTGTCTTCTGCCCCAGCCACATCCCTGCGTCTCAGTGCTGTCTTTCCTTACATCGGCCACCACCAGAGCTGGAAACATTGGAAATGACTGTGGGCTGGGACACAGTGAAACCTCGCCGTCACATCGATTAGATGCGTTCCGAGTAATATCGACCTGATGCAAAGCTGGAAGAGGAGGCAGGTGGGAGAACCACAGCCTTGACTGCTGAGGAGGAGGAAGGGAATTTAGGGAGGACGACCCACGGGGGCCGGGGGGCGGGGAGAGGGCGTCTCCCTCTTCCAGGCAAATCTTGATTTCTTTCAGTGTCTGGCTTCTATGACCTCCCTCAACCAGCCTCAGCTTCCTGAGCGTTTACCTCCTCGTGCTTCAGTGTTCTTATCTGTGAACTGGTGTAATCCTCGTGCCACGAAATGAAGTCGTGCATGTAAAATGCTTAGGCCACTGCTTGGCCCCTGATAAACACAGCGTTAGCTCCGGCCAAGGCCATTATCATGGGTATTCCTAGCTGTGATACCCGGCCACCTCTGCTATGAGCTGGTCTACCTTCCCACCTGCCTGCCCCCAGCTGAATGAGCTTCTCCTTCTCTCTCTCGTTCCCCAGATGAGTGTTCTACTCTGATCTTGTTAGTGTGGAGTCTCTTGGTTGTCACCACTTTGTCACTCTCTAAGGAGGTGCCCGGATTACTTGGGACACAACCGCCCTTCCTGATCCCAGGGCTCCCCACCTCCAGCGAGCGTTTTCTCCCCAGGTCCAGTCACCTACCTGTGGCTGGTATTGCACGTGCCGCGCCCACCGTCACGGGTGCCCTGTCCTCTATCCCGGGGTTTGGTGGCAGCCAGGGCTTACACTTGGCAAAAAAAAAAAAAAAAAAGATGCTCCCGTTGTTGAGAAAATCGGAGCCCATCAGCATCAGAACACTGAGCATCTATGTGGAAACCCTGAGGGACCCCGCAAAAGAGAAAGCCCCCAAGACACCGTTTTCCCTTTCAGCCCGCTGGCCTTGCCTGTCAGGTGGCTGCTCCCTTGCCTTCTGCAAGTTTTGCTTTCTGAAACCCCGATGACAAACATGTAACCATCAGATGCTCTCTCAAAGGATTTGCTTCGCCTCTGCCGCTCTCTGTCACCGGTCTGGGCCTCCCTCGGGGCTAGGGGGCAAGGCTGCTGGAGAAAGTTCAGGTGACCGAACTGTGGCCGGGCACCTGGCAGGGGATTGGTCCTGCGGCTGCCTTTTCTGGATGCCACTCGTAGGGGTAGACCGAGAGCCGAGCCAGAGAGGCTGGAAATGGCCAAAGGCCACAGATTTTCCAGGAGGCGGGAAGAACGTGTTCGTCTCTTGCTGTTTCCGGGACATTCTGGTCCCAGCAAGGCAAACCAAGGAAGTAGCTTCTGCCTCCCCAAAGCAGGTACTGGTCCCTGGCTACCTGTGTGGCCTTAAGCCTGTCTCCTGAATTTCCCAGGCCTCAGGTGCCTTATTCAGCGGGGAGGAGGGTGGACAGATGACCCCGGAGTTCTCTCACTCCATGAGCACTCTGTGGGATTTAGAGATATGATCTGGCACTTGTGGCCTTTGTCCCGGGCAGGGGCCCACCTGCATGTTCTGTCCTCTGTGGTCATTGACGAAGTCTGAGTGAGGGAGAAATGCACTCCCTTTGCTTTCAAGCCAGGTAATCCTCCCCCTCCCCCCCCTCCCCCCCCCCCCCCCCCCAGCATCAGGCAGCCTGTAGTGTTTAAGGACGTGGACTATTGACCTGATTGTCTTGGGCTCACAGCCTGAGCTCTGGCCCTTCGGTATTAGCCAGACACAAAGGGGAAAGTTCTCTGATGGGGCAGCTAATCCCATGTGGACAGAAAGAATTTGGCTTAATTTCTGATCAGACATCTCAGCTTTTATGCTGGGCTTAGAAGGGACGGAATGGGAAGTGCTTGAGGCCATCTGCAGGGTCTCCATCAATAATGAGGCTCGTCTGTGTGTAGATAGAGGAATGGCTTTCTACTCTTTTTTTTTTTTTTTTTTTTTTTACATCTTCAATTTGGTAGGAGAAGCTGGGCACTGCTTGGGGAAAAAAAAGTATTTCCCTACAACTAAAATCTCCTTGATAAAAGTGAATTTGTAGTTTTGGAAAGAACACACCATTTTTCAGACGTTTGCTTCTTGAGCCTACTTCGGTAGAAGCGGTGATCTCCTTATTGAATGCTTACCGAGTGTGCAGAAATGGAAGGGGTAGTGAATGAGCCTGACGGTGTCTTCTCGAAGAGGTGCACTTTCCCAATAGATGTGCTCTGCGCCATGGTGAGAAAAGGCATCGGTTTTTCATGGCTCTTCCTAAACATCACCTTGTTCTCAGCGAACATCACCTAAACTTCACCTTGTTCTCAAGGTCATGGAGCGTTCTTGTGTGGCAGAAAGAAAAGCCTTTTCTCTTGCTGGCTTCTAGGAGGTCTGGCTAGCAGGCTGGGGCTCTGAGTATTGACCATTAACATGGACCCAGCCCCTCCTGCATACCAGGAAAGTCCACAAAGGCTAGGTGGGTGACCCGAACCAGACGGGCACGTGAAAGCAGTTTTGTCGATAATCTGACCTTTGGAAGATTGACGTGCTTCCCATGCTTGGAGTGGCCCTCTTCCTTCATGGGGACAATTACCGCCTAAGTCATATGTTTCTCAAGGTGACATTTTCATACCTGCCGTAATCCGTGACCCTTAGAGGAGAACATCTGTAAACAGACCATCACTACGGGCTAGGTCAATCCCATGGTGCATTTGGTCTGCAATTTACTGATTGCTCACCTGGCCTCCTATACGTATAACAACATAATGTCGCAGGGCCTCGTGTATTTACCCCTTACGTTTCTCTCACTCTGATCACTGCGATTGCGTGTTGGTGTTGGGCTGGGCGCAGGGACCCTTCGGGCAGCTAGTCACATGTTCTTTCTCATCTTGCTTCTGAGGCCCCATGTACCTTTCATTAAGGAGCCTGCCTTATTCCTTTTCATCTTTCCCAACCTCTTCAAAGAGCAGGTTAAATTGGTTCCTTCTTCAAAAAGCTCACTCTGGCTAAAATCAAGTGAGGTGGGCACATCAGCTAGCTCCCTTACACATGGGACACGGCAGTGCAGATTTGATCCAACAGCCACACTCTATAACATACATGTCTAGGCTTAAACGCTGCACCTGCCATGTGCACCGCCCTGCCATAGAATTTGTTGAGAGGACTAACTCTGTGTTATTGACACTGTATGTAATCACCTTTTTTTCCCCGTTTCATCCTATGGGACTCTTGGATACTCACTGATGCCATTTTTCAGGATGTAAGCTCCGTATAAGGAGCGAGTCTGCAAATCTTGCTTGGTGCAATGGTTAATAGATGCTACGTGCAGGCAGATAACTTAAATATTAAGCCAATTTATAAGTAGAGATAGGAGGGAGACCACACACCCGCTTCTCTGCCCTGGATGTTCCTGTGTCTTTTGGAAATGCCTTTTGGAATGATGATGGCATTTAAGTCATGGAGTTGGGACTGTGGGAAGAACTGTTTACTTCCAATCTCTCAGAATGGTTTGTTTTGTTTTTTTTTTTCAGGGAGGACCTGATTTGATTTTGATTTAGTTGTTGATTTTTACTTTTTCTTTGGGACCTTGTCAAGCTGCAAGGTCAAGCCAGGACGGGCATTAAAGAACCAGAAAACCCGGATTCAAATTTACTTATTACAAAAGCCTGTTGACTTTTCTGATGGTGGAGTCTAAGAAGAATGAGAGACGCTTTCCCGAAATGGGTTGGTGAATACAGCTTCTTTCTCTCATGTCCTCTCCTGCTTCCTCTGTAAGGAAACAGACATTTAACTGAAATGGTGAGGAAAGCAATTCGATCTTTCTAGCATTCCGCACCCCCCCCAACACGTTCTCCAAATGAATGCTCATCACCCCAATGTGTGTACATACCTCAGATAAACCAACATGGATAAAATTAAGTCACCTCATGGGGTTACTTTCATTTTCTGCAGGTTAAAGGGGACACCTTCTCCTCTCTTAAACCTCTGCCTTTAAGCAGTGGTTGGATTTCATCAACAACTACGAAATGTTTAAATATTGTATGGGAACAAATTACTATTCAAGATTCTTTGCAATATCACCAATCACATAGGGGAGCTTTTTCACCTCTCAGAATAGAGCGATGTCCAAGGTCATGATTTCAGAGGAGACCACTCCAAACTTATATAAAGAATGGGGGAGAGCCCATGTATGTATGATACTGTTTAAGCTTCTATCCACTGAAATAGAAAAGGTGGATTTTTGAGAAAGATGGTAACATACAAAATAATTTTACGATCAATGTATTTTTAAACTCATTTTTAGGGGCACCTGGGTGGCTCAATCCCTTAAGCCTCAGGTCATGAGCTCAGGGGTGGTGAGTTCGAGCCCTACACGGGTCTCTGCGCTGACAGCAAGGAGCCTGCTTCAGACTCTCTGTCTCCCTCTCTCTCTGCCCCTCCCCTGCTCTCTCTCTCTCTGTCAAAATAAAGAAATAAACATATAAAAATGAATAAATAAACTCATTTTTAGAGGAGGAACTTGTAGTCAAGAGACCCATCTCCCAAACCTGGCTAAGAGCTAACTCCACCCACTCACCTTCGGTGGGGTCCTTAGATTTCTGCCTGATGCCTGAACTTGACAAGCAGTTGCCTGTTCATTGAATCATGTTCCAAATCAGGAAGCCAAGTTTAAAAACTCTGGAACCCGGTCGTATTTAACCACTGACTTCATCCCCGGGTTCTGAATCCATCCACACACCGGGGCATTTTTCTTAACAAACAAATCAGCGGGGAGGGGGGAAAGGTAAGGTCTTTAAACATTTTATTTTGTGGATTCTTCACAGAGCAAGAAAACAACGTTAGAGATAAAATAAAATGCCAGTTAAATTCGGCTACTACCAACAACCAAAACCTTAAACACAGAATTCAAAGCAAGCTGCTGAAAGATCGTAAAATAATCTTGGGTGCAATAATTTGTTAACGTCTGTAACAAATCAAGACGGGTCCTCTATGCAGTTTTTCAACTGTAAAGCTGCGAGAAGGCCTGCCCAGAGCGCTTTTCAAGGACCCCTCACGCAAAGGGACAGCCCAGAAAGCGCCATCCCGCCATCGCCGCCGCCACCGCAGCGGGGACCCGCCGAGCTGCCGGTTGGGGGGTCAGATCCTCCTCCGCGTCTTGAAATGAGAACGTTAATTAGCGATCGTGCTTTCGGACAAGACGGCGGGCGACTGCGAAGGGCCTTGTTACCTATTTTAGACCTATTTAGAGACCGCCGCCTGCGTCAAACGTGCTTGGTTTTTGTTTTTAAGCAAGCGCAAAGGTTGGTTACGCTACCTTTGGGGAAGGGGAAACAAACTGGTGAATCTCAAGTTCTAAACGGTCTTTTAAAGAAGATCCCAGGATTTAAGAGCGAATAATCTCCGCAACAAAACCCCTGGTTATGCGATTCGGAAAAATCGCACTCTAACGGTCAGGGTACAAAAGCGGACCGACTTCCCAGCCCAGCACCCCCAACGACCCCGGCGTTAGCATCGCCGCCTCCCGCCGCACCGCGAGGCCAACCGTCCGGCCGCCGCCGAGGGTCAGTCCTTCTGCTAAGCCCGGGACCGTCTGCACGGACTAATTGGTTATTCTCGGCTTCCTGAGGTCGGGCAGCCTTCTCTGACAGGCCTTGGCTGGTGGGAACCAGGGTGCCTGTGGCCTCTGGCTGGGGAGAAGGAAAAGAACTCTTTCCCTGCCCTCGGAGAGCGGCCACTCGGTCCCCTGACTTGGCAGGTGTCGCCTCTTTGAGCCTTGGCGCTGGGACCGGCCTCCTGACTCACCCAGAGCAAGCCGCGCTGTGCCTGAAAATCCACGCCACCCCCCACCTAGCGCACGACTCCCGGACCGGGGGAGACCGACGCTGGGCAAGAGTGGGGTTGGGGGGCGCGCCCCTGCTGCCCAAAGAAGCTGGAATCCACTCAGAACCCCAGACGGCCCCGACGCTCCGTCGAACACCCGCTGGCGTCACTTTCATTTCCCCAGGGTGGGGGCGGGGAAGGGGGCGCCCCACAGTCCCTTCCTCTGGACGAGAAGGTTGGAAGTGTCCTCCGTGCCCCGCCCGGCTGTCCCCGGGTGCGGGGCGCGGAGAAGCGGGGCGGCAGGACGCCGGGCCGAGGTAGCGCCCCGGGCCCGGGCGGGCCCTCACTTGGAAAACTGTGCCTGCACGGCGGCCAGGCCCAGGCCGGCGGGGACGAGGTGCGGGAACTTGCAGACCGCGCAGGTGCAGAGGCCCGGGCCGGCCGCGCCGCCGCCCGCGCCGCCGCCGGGGAGCGCGAACTGGCCGCACGGCGGCTCGTCCAGCGCCAGCGACAGGTACTTGGCCGGGCGCAGCGCGTCGGGAGGCCCCACGGCGCCGGGCGCCAGCAGCACCGAGCCGGGCGCGGCGGCCAGCAGGGGCAGGCCGGCCAGCAGCAGGCGCGGCGCCGCGGGCCCGGCGCCCTCGCCCAGCGCGCGGCGCAGCTCCTGCAGCGAGCTACCCAGCAGCAGGATATAGTTGCGGGCGAGCAGCAGCGTGGCGATCTTGGAAAGCTTGCGGCCAGGCGCGCCCTGGCAGTGCGCCGCCGAGTAGGGCAGGATGACCTCGCGCAGCGCGTCCATGGCCAGGTTCAGGTCCTGCATGCGCTTCCGCTCGCGGCTGTTGATCTTGCGCCGCAGCTGCTGTTGCTGCTCCTCTTTGGCGTCCGCCCGGGAGCCGCCGCCCGCGTGCGCGCCGGACCCCGCTCCGCTCCCCAGCTGCTCGGCCGGCGCCTCCGGCTTCTCGCGCGCCGCCTTGGGGAGGACGGAGGCCGTCGTGGAGGAGGAGGATGTGGAAGAGGAGGAGGAGGAGGAGGAGGAGGAGGAGGAGGAGGAGGAGGAAGGCGGCTGCCGGTAGCCCACCAGCTCGTACAGGGAGGCCCCGAGCTGCACGTCTCCGGGCCGCTGTGGCCGCAGCATGGTCGCGGGGGCCGCGTTCACGCGCGCCTGGGAAAGCGCATAGTACATCTGGGGGGCGGTGGGGGCGGCCGAGGGCGCCCTTCAGTAACGCCCCGGGGTGGGCCCTGCGGCAGGCCGCCCCTCCCCGCGGGCCTGCGCGCGGGGAGTCGATGGCGGGGCAGCGGGCCGCTCCCGACCCCTTTAAACCGGCTTGGGAACCTGCGGGGCCGCGGGTCGCTGGGCGCAGCCAATGGGGGCGCGAGGCCGGGTCCAGGCGCGCGCTCATTGGCCGCCCCGCCTCGGGCCGGCGCGGAGGTGCCGCGAGCCCGGCCCTGGAAGGTTATTGCGAGCGCCAGTGAGGGAGTCACAGGACGGGACCCCAGAGCGGCGGGAAGGGACCGCGCCTTTCCGGGTGAAATGCGGTGGCGCCCGCAGAACGGGTTGCACTGGTGAGGCCAAAGGTCGTGTGCCTACCCCCTCCTCCTCCCTGCCTCTACTTTATTGTATACACGTGCATATTCGTTTTATTTAATTGCAGTCCTGTATAAACACAACACTACCTTAACCACGGTAACGTACACATAGTGTTGAGTCCGGTCCCATTGTCGGGCACCCAGGCACAGAGCTCTTCATCTTGCAAAACTTGAACTCGGTGCTCCTTAGGCAGCGAGTCCCTACCCACCAGTCTGCAACCTTGGCAACCACCCTCCTTCTGTCTGGGCATTTGACCACTCTAGGTACCTCATTTAAGTGCAATCCTGAAGTATTTGTCTTTTAGTGACTGGCTTGTTTTATTTAGTACAATGCCCTCAAGGTTCACCCATGTTGCAGCACGTGTTCGAATTTGCTTCCCTTTTAAAGGCTAAGTGATGGTCCTGTGTGTGTGTGTGTGTGTGTGTGTACCATACTTTGTTTACCCATTTCTCCATGGAGGGACGGATGCGTTGCTCCCACCTTTTGGCTTTTGTGAATAATGCTGCGGCGAACATGGGTGGAACGTGGTTTTGTTTGTTTGTTTTTGTTTTGTTCTTTGTTTTAAATGAGTGATTTCCTGCCAGGTCTTGAGGACTAAAATCTGGGCTCAAGGACTAGAAGAATCAGAATGGCTGCAACTGGCCACTCCGTCTCCCCGCCCTCGGATGGACAGATCTTTAAGGGACTTAGGAGCTTTGGGGGTCATCTTTCTTTCCTCCCCGAAAGGGACATGTATTCATCCTATCCGTGACTCCGCTCTCTAAGCCTCACTCTTGTTTAAGGAAAAACTCACACAGAAATCAGCCTCTTATCAGAAACAAACAAACAAACATCCACCCACACACTCGTCTCTGTTGAGGGTGGGACTATATCTTCCTCTTCCCTGAATAGCACTACTTGGTGGCTATGAATATGACTGCAGCCTTTCGTCATAGCCTGGGGAAGAGGGCCTTGGTATCTAAACCTCTGTCATCTGCTTAGCCCCTGTGGCCATGAAAATCTAAAATAAAACCAAGGTAGCATGGCTTCCAGGATCTAGTAGTTCCAGGTGGCTAGAGGCCATCTATAGGACAGCACAGGCAGAGAACATGACCTCCATCACAGGAAGTCCTGCTGGACGATGCAATGTCCAGGGACCAGAAAGAAAATGGGCTCGTCCACCTTGATCCTCCTTGGGGCGAGAAGAGGGACGTCTGTCACCATGGGGACTATTTGCCTGGGCTTGCTGATTTCAGGGCTGTTCCCATTTTCTTCCACCAACATTTGCTCCATAGGCTCACCCTGATTTCTGCTTCCAACCCCCCAGCTCCTGCTCTGCCTGTGATATCGTGTCCATGGATTGGTTCAACCCCAATATGACTTTCTTCTTGAAGCCTTGATGATTTCTCATGTTTTCCCCCCTCTCATCATGTTTTGACGAACCATCGATAGCATTTCCCTTGACCTAGGTTGTTAGGTGGAGATCATCTCTGCATTTGGGTGTGATTGTTTGGAGGGTGGGGACCGCATATTCTCTTCCGTATCCTTCCGAAGTCCAGCCCAGTGCTTTGCAGCTACCGTGTGTCCAGGGGGGCGTCTAGGGATTGGTCTGAAATCTCTCCGGGTCACAGGCTGTCCCTTGAGATGTTCAGACTCCCAGCATGCTTTGATCCAAGAGTTTCCTGTGGGTTTCACAGCGAGGGAAGGAACCTGGTAGGAGCCCCTGACCCTCAGGAGGCCTTGACTTGACAAAGTGTTGGAGAGGTCGCTTGGGAAGAGAGACGGGGGCCTGGGCAGGAAGGAGAGAGACCAAACAAGTCACCTCACAATTTCCAGGCAGGTTAGTTCAGCAGCTCACTAATCATTTGAAAATCATTCTGCTTTTCGAAGCATTTTTACAGATACCTGATGATTCTCGCAGGAGCCCTGTGAGCTGGGCATTTTTAAAAAAAAATCCCTGCTGTAGGGGCGCCTGGGTGGCTCAGTCGGTTGAGCGACCAACTTTGGCTCAGGTCGTGGTCTCACAGTTTGTGAGTTTGAGCCCCGTGTCGGGCTCTGTGCTGACAGCTCAGAGCCCGGAGCCTGCTTCGGATTCTGTGTCTCCCTCTCTCTGTAACCGCCCACCCCCCCCCCCCCCCCCCGCCACTCATGCTCTGTCTCTCTCTGTCTCAGAAATAAATAAACGTTAAAAAAAATGTTTTTTTAAATCCCTGCTGTAGGTGGTGTAACTGAGGCTCCCGGGGGGTAGTGGGTCTGTGGGGTTGACAGCGTGCCTTCAGACAAGAGAGGCAGAGCTGCACCATTAGTGGCTGGCTTCTAGAATTCCCTCCAGCTGGATCAGGCTTCCAGCAAGCCAAGAGGAGGCCATGATGGGGAGGGTTGGCGACTGGGGTAAAGGATGGAGGGCCAAGCCTGGGCCAAGCCAGTATTGACGAGTTGATGGATTCCAGCCAAGCCTCAGAAGAGAGGGCTCACGGGATCATGAACCCTCACCAGCCCCCTCTGGCAGCGCTCATCTTCACCCTGAGGACCCCCTCTTTCCTGCAGCTGAGGTATCATCCTGGCACGTTCCTCCTCCGTCCACATGCTAGGCAGGGCCTCTCGGGGTTTCCCCTGCCAGCAGGAAGAGGAAGTGAATGAGAAAGGGAGATCTAAAGCCTGGGACAGAGTGGTCCATACAGCACCCTATACATCTCCCTTCCAGAGGCAAGGGCACCCCGGGAATCAAAGAGCTGGAAACACGCATGCCGCCCTCCCCCGCAGAGGGCCTCTCTTTACTGGGGGTGTCCCTGAGGGCTTCCTTGAGCTCTTGACCTCACCACCTTGCTGTCTTGGGAAGGAGAAGTCCCGTTCCCTGGCCAAGGTCACCGTCAGTCGGACATGCTGGTCAGTGAAGTGCTCTCCAGAGAGCCCGACAAGAGAGCTCTGGGTGGCCGTGCGGGCCCAGCATGGGCACAGGATTTGGCGCTTGTTGAAACTGGTGACTTGGATGGCCCCTTCTGCTGGACCGGAGCTCCAGTGGCATGCAAAGTGTGACAGCTGGCAAGGGCCAGCGAGTCATTATAGCTCCTGGCAGGGGCCCCGAGGGCCGTCTCGAGGGGAGGCAGCTGCTGTGGCCTCCCACATTCAGGACATACTTGGGGAACAACTTGCGTCCACCATAACAACCACTCTTGTCTTTGCCTAAAGGGGCCTTGTGTGTGTTTGTGTCGGTGACTCCTTTCGCCCCCAGGGAGGTGTGTGTGTGTCGGGCTTCCTTTTCCTTGCACAGAAACCTAAAAGGTCTCCCGCCCGTCCTCTAAGCCTGCTGGCCACCCCCGCTCTGGATCAAGAGGCTCGAGCCTTTGGCATGGCAGACAGTGGGGACCCGACCCCCTGTCGTCCCCGGGGAGACCCTCCTCTTGGAGAAGGTCAGCTGAGCGCAAAAGGTTTGTCTTTGCTGCAATGAGCCGTTTACGCTGGCTGGAGCTTGGACCTGCGATCCAACCAGAGGGCTCGCTTCTTAAAGTGCTACTGTCTTCAAAGACGGGCAAAATTCTTCGGAAAGTTGAGGTTTCAAGCGAGTTGTTGAAACACACACCGTCACGATGAGACGTGGCCGCCACCGCTGAAGGCACCGTGTAGCGGGTTTCATCCCAACACAACTGTGCCTGGAACGGGGAAGACAGGGCCGGGGGGGAGGGTGTTGCTGCAGGGAGAAGGGCCCTCAGCTCCTTTCTGGGTGGAAGAGAGTAGCGGTAGAGAACACGGGCGGGAGAAGGTGGATTACCCTCCGGAAGTGTTCTTGGATGGAGCAGCGCTCCTGAGAGACGTTTCCTTCCCTCTCACCTGCGGACCATCTTGGCAGAATCTGTGTTACACTTAGACACGGTTCAGGTCAAATAAAGATTCCTGCCGGGAAAGAAAATTGGAAAAGATAGGAATTTTGTTCATTTTCCAAAGGGAGCGCCGGTTGATCGAGTTGTTACGAGCTCACAGGATGCTCATAGTGACCTACCGTGTCATTGTCACAGTCATCCTCCCTTCCGGCGTGGAAGCATGTAGGCGGTAGGACGGCGTTCTCTGTTCTGGTTAAAATGCCACCTATGATCACTGGGTAGTGTGTGTGTGTTTCACAAATATTATAGGAACATCTATTTTATTTTATTTAAAAGTTTTGTTAACATTTATGCATTTTTGAGAGAGGGAGAGGGGCAGAGCATGAGTGGGAGAGGGACAGAGAGAGAGGCACACACACACAGAATCGGAAGCAGGCTCCAGGCTCCGAGGTGGCAGCACAGAGCCCGACGCGGGGCTCGAACCCACGAACCACGAGATCATGACCTGAGCCAAAGTCAGACACTTAACTGACTGAGCCACCCAGGCGCCCCAGTGTTTATTTTTGAGAGAGAGAGAGAGAGTCTGCAAGGTGGGGAGGGGCAGAGAGAGAGGGAGACAGGATCCAAAGCAGGCTTCCTGCTGATGGCGGAGAGCCTGTTGCGGAGCCCGAACCCACGAACCACGAGATCATGACCCGAGCGGAAGTCGGACACTCAACCGACTAAGCCATCGAGACCCCCCAAGCTTATTTATTTTTAATAAATATCATTTGAAGGCCCGATTTTAATAAACTTTACTACTTAAGATTATTTCTAAGTCTAAACTTGTGACTTTTCTTTTTGTATGTGGAAAAACGTTGAAAGGAAGGGGAAACAATTAGACGGCATCTGAGTATTTTTTAGACTCCTTTTTAGGAATAAAGGATTGGTTTGGCTGTTGGTGACAGAGCTCAAGCAGATGGACATATGGGATTTGGGGGTTTTATTGATTTTGTATTTTTTTTTCAAACTCAGGGTGACCTAACAGAAATAGAAATCCTCATTGCTTTGGGCAGACCAAAAATATTCTCTGAGTCTCCCCAAAGTCAGGAGCTGAAGCCAAATGTTCCAAAGGCTTCCATTGATACAATGAAAAGAGACAATTTGCTTGGAAGGCTGTGGCTAATTTATAACACAATGTCCAATGTCATGGTTAGTTTTGTTGCAAAAATTTGGCAGTTGAACCTAGAGTCTCAGGCAGCCTGAAAAGATGCGAGCGGTTCTGGCCGCAGCATCTCTCGCTCGCTAGATGTTCCAAATGGTTGAAACAAGCCCTTTCATAGAGACGTGGGGCCAAGTGCGCTCAAAGGAATGAGGAAAACAAAGGTGGCTCTGAAGTCATTTCCCCGCACTGGGTGCAGCCATCCGGTTTCACTCTTTCCCCATTGAACGGGCAGGAAGAGTGGGGATAAAGAGAACAAATAGACCGATGTGTTTGGGGAGAGAATGGGGAGAGGCCGGGGCGCTGAGCTGCTAAACTTCCATTCTAGGGTTTCAGAAAGGAGTGAATGATGAATTATAGAAACCTGAAAGGTAATAAAATATGGGTCACTGAAGCGCTGAGGCCAAGTTCCTAAAACACCTGCAGAGACAGAAGGTTCTGGAAGTCAGTGTGGCCCTGCCGTCGTCCGGGCAGGCACCCTGCCTGAGGCACAGAAGGGGACTGTTCAGAAGCTCACCTGTTGTTTTCCCGTTGGCTCGCAGTCCTTCCCCGGCTGTAAGAGCCGGCGGCTGGATCTGACTCCAGATGAGACCGCGGGGGGAAGAGAAAGATCTCTTTCTCTTAAGGAGACCGGAGCTGGGAGGCCACCGCCTTCCTCTCCAGAAGGCGCTCTGTCTGACCTGGAAATATTAGCTTGGGTGGTGACGGCTGTCCACGTTACACAGGCACATCTCCTCTGCTATAATATTCCGAGGCTTTTATGCTCAAACTCTCAGCCCCTTTATGTCTTACAAAGAAGAGTCCTGAGCCTGAGGTTGGGGATAAGAGCCAGCTGCCTTAGCTGTACTCCTCTGAGCCTCAGTTTCCTCGTCTGTAAAATGGAAAGAATAGTATTTATCTCCTAGAGTGGCTAGAAAGGTTAGAAGGAAATAGAAGTCACGGGCCTTGTCCAGAGTGGGGCACATAGTAGCTGCTTAGTAAAATGGCCACAGTAGCTGGTATTTACTGAGCACTGGCTATGTGCCAGGTACCCCCCAAAGACACTTCTTTTGTGCTTTTCATTCAGACTCAGGTGGCGTCCCGGTTTTGTGTCCTTTACGCACATGTTTTCTCTGCATCAAGGATCTGGGGGGTTCTAGCCCCTTCGGTCCCCGGGCTTGCTGAACACCGTGGATGTTCTGCTCGTGTGGCTCTGTTTCGGAGACACCGTCCTGGACCCACCGAACCAAAACGCAGCAGCATCTTGCCGAAGGAATTACAGAAGTGTGACTTCAGTCTCATCCCAGACAGCATCCGAGAGAGCTGTAGCAGGCACTTAGAGGCCAGACTGCCTGGCTTTGGCTTGTGTGAGAAATTTGGACACAGAGACATGTAAAGATGAGGGGAAGGATCCTGGTGATGCTTCTACAAGCCAAAGAACACCGGACGTTGCCAGCAAATCACCAGACGCTGGGGAGAAGGATGGGACAGACCTGGAAGGAACGAGCCCTGCTGACACCTTGATCTTGGACTTCTGGCCTCCAGAACCATGAGACAGCACATTTCTGTTCCTTAAGCCCCACCTCGTGTGGTACTTTGTTCCAGCACCAGAACAGACTGCCTAAGCTCTAAGGCGACCCCTCCTCTGGGGCAGTGGGTGGCCAGAGGCCAGGCTCTATAGTCAGACCGGGGCGGGGGGGGGGTCTCCCACTCAGCCTCCCCCTTACAAGCTTGTGAACTTGGGCAGGCTTCTTGACCTCCCCGTGCAAGGTTAACTCATTTGCAAAATGAAACTCATGATTATACTTCTGTTTACAGGCACTCTTTAAAGCAAAGATTAGATGGAGCCGAAATCAAGAGTTGGATGCTTAACCGATGGAGCCACCCAGGAGTCCCTGAGAGTCTGTGTTTCTAGTAAGCTCGCAGATGAGGCTGATGCCCGTTGGAAGACCGTATTTTGAGTAGCGTGTAGCAAGGACCAAGGTGAGTCACCTGGTCCCAACTAAGAAAATGAGACTATGTAAGAATAGCGTTTTTAAAAGGAGCTCTCTTTCCTCCTCACTTGGGCACATGGACGTCTGGTGAGGTCTCCACCATGTTTAAAGCAAGAGCAAAGTTGGCTATGGAGAAAAGGATGGGGAATTGAGCAGGGGTGGCTGCCCTACAGCGAGGAGGTGAGGTGGACAGATACAGATGGATGGACCTGACACCTGGGATTTGTCCTGCTCAGGAGGGAGGTGGTAGATAGATGAGATGTGGGAGGGGCAGGGTAGACAGGACGTGGGTCAGAACATGGGCCAGGCCCTCCTTCTGTGGAGCCCTTCACTGCCTGGAAGCCTCAGCCCCCGTCTTCTCAATTGGGCTCTTGGAGCAGATATGAAACTTCTCAGACCACCCATCCTAGTGGCAACCCCTCCCAATGGCCACTGTCACTCCCGCCTGCTTTATTTTCTTCCTGGCACTCGCCAGCAGCTAAAATGGCCTCGTCCTGTGCTCGCTTTGGCAGGCATGCATGCTAAAAGTAGAACCATACAGAGAAGATTTTCATGGCCCCTGCACAATAATGACCTGTGAATTCGTGAAGCTTCCGTTAAAAAAACGAAAAATAAGATAAGAAATAAAACGACCTCGTCACTTACTTGTCTACTTACTTATGCATGTCTGTTTTCTTCCACTCCGGAGGGCAGACTCTATGGGAGCAGCATTCGCTTCTGTATCCCGGTGCCTTGAACGGGGGATAGGCCCCTCCTTGGTCCTCAGTGAATATGTGAATGAATGAGTACACGGGCCCCTTCTAGACAGACTGACCAAGTTCACTGAATGTCTGTGCAGAGCCCTGGGCCAGGTCCTTTAGAAAGCGTGGGCTCCCTGCCTTCCAGTGATTTATAATCCACCTGAGGATATGAGGTACCCATGTGGACACCTGACTAGCAGCGTCAGATGGCGAGGTTTGGCTGAGCAAGGAGGTCTGCCTCTGGGGTCCGGTGGAGGTCATCAGAGCTGCCCTAGACCAGAGTACCTGGGGTCTTGTTCAAGTGCAGAGCTTGGGTCAGGGAACCGGGGTGGAGCCTGGTTGCTTCTTTGGGACGCTGGGGGGAGCTTCGTTATGATCTAGTGCTCAGTCCATGCTGACGCTGCTGGTCTTAGGACCCTAGAGCAAGGGTTGCTCGAAGCTGAGGCTTGGAGAAAGGTCTGGCAAGCAGAAGGCAGGGCGGCATTAGGGGTTGAGAAGGGGCAGAACTGCCGGGGTAGGAGGGACTGGGAATGCGCTCTGATGGCTGGAATGGTGAAATGGGAACAGGATGGAAAGACAAACCAGGAGCAGGGGGTGTGGGAAGGGCAGTAAGGGAAAGTCCCCCAGCCACCGTCACCACGGCATACACCCCTCTCTGCAATTTTTAGGAGGGGTTCCTAGAAGAATTGAGACACGGTCCCCGCCTTCCTCTGCTCTGTCAACGTTAGAACATGTTTTCAGAAATGTTGCAAGCCGGGATTGCCCAACAGGGTCTTGGGGGAGAGGCAGAGCAGGCTCTATGCCAGATGTTGCCGAAGGAAGAGTTTGCGGGCGGATGTTGTGCCTCGGCGGCTGCATGGCCAATCCTGACCACCTGGGATGGGCACGTTGGCTTCCGAGGAATACCCTTGCGCTTAGTTTTTGCAAACCGCGTTCACATCTGTTACCTCATTTTAGCCTTACTGTACCCCTATTGAAGTTGGGAGGGCCACTGCCCATTTCGCAGTTTTGGAAACCGAGGCTCAGAGAGAGAGGGGGTCAGGGCCAGCCCACTATCACTGGATGCAGAGCCCGAACTAAGACAGTCAGGGGAGGATTGCTCCCTGTTTCTTTCCCTTGCCTCCATGCTCACAGATGTGAATGTGTGCACAAGACCCGCAGCCTTCCACCAGAGACAGCCCTCCCCAGAAGTTGTGGACTGACAGTCTCTTGGTCAGCAGAGCTCTCTTGCTGTGACGGGATCCACTCTTGCCAAATGGCTGCTGGAATGCCAGAGTATTCTAGAATTTCCTGAGGGTGGGTTTGGCCTCCATCAGCCCCCCCGCCCTTCCCCCTTGGGAGAGAAAGGGGTGCAGCTGCGGAAACTGGCAGGACTTCCCACATTGCCTGGAGACTAAGGTCAGGGCCAATTTTATGCTCCTTCGTCCCCTATTATGACCTTTATTTCCCTGGCACACGGCAGCTGCTTGTGTCCAACGGAGGCGATGGGAAGTATTACATTGTTCGTAGCACTCCAGAGGAGTAGTAACACCATACCCACTGACTTGATTCTTCCCGATTCTAACAGCGGGTCCGTTGAAAGTGGTACAGGGCATTTGGGGCAAGTTTTCACTTGCTGTGATAGAGCGGGGACTTGCCTGCATTTCTAGATCCTTGCATGCTCATCAGTAACGCAGGGCCGATGGCTTTTTACCAAAAGAACTGAGGCAGCTCTCACACTTCACATCTAAAAGCCTGCTGTGCTGAGAATACAGGGGATTGGAAAGGAGCACTGTGGGTACCAGCCTGGATCAAAACCGTGCCTCTGGCGGGGACAGTGGCTTCCAGTTTGTTCCCTGCACTGAGCGCGGCTGGAGCGAGCGGGCCACTCCCACTGGCTGCTTCCCCACGCCTCCGTTGTACGCTTGCTCTGAGCGGGTGTAAAACAGAATTGAGGCAGAGGGGCTTGCTCGCTGCTGCTGGAATGTCCCCCCGAGGATGGCGTCTGGGGCACCCCTCTTCTCTGCCACCTTTCCCCTTTACGGAATTCCAGGGCTGCCTCAGGAGTGTGGCTTCAGGGTATGTTCACGGGCCTCTGAAGGTTCACACCATACACACCAGCGGCAAACAGCCCAGACCCCATCAGCCACTTCTCTTTGCAGACATCCGCTAGCAACCTTAATTGTTGCTCTCTTCCTACCCTTTTCCTCTCCAGCTCCTCTCCCCACGATTACACCCAGTCCCAGCCCAGGCCCTGAACTTGCCTCCCAGAGCATCCCTCTGCCTTCGAGCTGACAGAACTCACCCTCTTCAGAAGATTTCTCTCTCCTCTGCGAGTGCCCTTGAACCCATCACCGTATGTCTCCGAGTCAGATGCGGGGCATGGGGCATCCGGGGTTGGGTCTCAAAGCTGTGTGGCCTCAAAACCCAGCCTCTTCTAAAATCAGTGCAAGAGGGCTGTCTACAAACAGGTTCTGGGCCCTGACCAAGTGCCCTGGGTAGGATTCTGTGTGCCCCGTGGACCGTATTGCTCCCCTGGTCTTGAACTCGCCTGTTCCTTCTGCTGAGATGCTGTGTGGACATTGGAAACATCACACTGAGGCTCCATCATAGTTGCACCTCTGTGACAGCCTCTGCCCTAAGGAGGAGATGCTATCTATAGGGGAATTAATTGGTCATCAAATCTTAATCTTTCCAGTTCCCTGTGGTCATGGTCTGAGCCAGAACCGCCTCTGAATGCTCAGAATCAGGCAGCTTGCTCTGGGCCCAGGCTTTAAGGGCCCCGCTCCAGTTGTGCTCTGGCTGTATCTCTCTCCATGGGGAAGGGAGTGCCTGGGGCCAAGGGGATGTGGCCCCCAGAGCTCATCCCCTCCCAGGCATGTGCATGAAGCCTGTAGATGGGAGTGGGGAGAGAAGGGAAAGGGATGCAGGCCATGGGGCCTTCTTTCTCCTCTTCCTCTTGGAGCCTCCCATGTTAGGATCAGCCTGGTGCAGCCCTTTAGTTTTCACTGTCTTCCGGACAAATGAGCAACACTCAAGCTTCCTCCAGTGGAAGGAAGACCACTCCAGCCCTAGTTCTTAACAAAATGTAAATCGGGTCAGGTCCGTGCTTCTCATTCAAAGCTTTTGGAGGCTTTCTGACATACTCAAAACGAAATCCAAAGACCCCAAAGCTCTACCCAATCCTCCCCCTGAGCTTTTGTGCTTGGAAACCGGCCGCCATTTTGAACTCCAGCACCTTTGTTAGAGGGCCACATGGAGAGAGAGGCCCTGCGACCACACGGGGCTCTGGCTGCCTCTCCGATGCCTCATCCTGCCACCCTCCATGCCCTGCAGCCCTGCTCCCCCCGCCCAGTCACTGTGCTCCAGCCACACAGCCCCCATGGGCCTTTCAGCAACATCCAACCTCATCCCTGCCTCACACCGTTGCTCTTACAGTTGCCTCGTTAGTCACATTTCTGCAGGTCCTCTCATCCCAGATCCCCTCCCTGCCCTATAGCCCTATAATGACTGGGGCCCCTTTCTCTGTAAGCTTTGTTTTCTGTCCTACGCAAAGTTATATTGCGAATATTTTGTTCTCAGGGCCTAGGACCGTGCCTGGGACTTATAAAGTCCCAGGTAAGTACTTTTAGAATGAATGAGTGAGTGAATCCCAGCCCTCATGTTCCTTCATCGCCTTTATACCGTTTTTCTGCAAAAACAAACATCTCTGCCACACATCTGTTTACAGATACCTTTGCAGATTTGGGGAAACTAAGTGTCCATAGTGGATACGGTAACGGAGCCCTGCTCCCATTCTCTGCTTCTCTTTTCCCATGTGGGGCGTGGGGAGCTCCCACTGACCACTATCTTTCTTTCCTAGGTTACTACACAGCCTCAGGCAGACAGTGCTTGCCTGCAGTCGGCCTCTGGTTATCACTGGACGCCAAATCCTGCGGGAGGCCGACTCCAGCCTGCTGTGAAGACGGCCAAACCTTTCCCTTTCCTTTGCTGGGCCTGTGCTAGTCCCCACCGAGAATCAGCACACTAAACAGCTTCCCATTATCTCATTTGGGACTTCCCCCTGGGACTGTTGTTATCAGGCTTGAGCAATTGCTTTCATGCTGCAAACTGCTTTTGTTCACTTTTGCACTAGGGAGAATTTTCCATTCTTGGCAGGATGGTGCTGGTCAGTGTGCGTCCTTTGATAGCACTCTTGGGTGGTTGAGAACAAGCTACGAATCTTCAGGGTCTGGAGAAATAAGAAAGTGGTGCTTTCAAGCTGTGAAGTGTGGAGGTAGTTTATTCTACCGCAATATGAAATTGAAATAACCCCAACGCTTGTTTGCACATAGCTCTTGTCTGCATATTCTAACTGGGGAAAATATTTCCATGGGCCTGACCCACCCTTGACCACATAAAGCAGGAAGAGCTCTCTTTCCCTTTCGGCAGGGGCCATGGATCCGCATCGGTACTAGATTCCCCTGAATAAAATGGAAAACACAAATAACAGTAGCGGAAACAAGATACGGTTTCCCCCTCTCTCTTATAAAAGAAATCTAGGGATAAGCAGTACCAGGGCCGCTGTGGTGAGTGCCTGTAGCTGTTTGTTCTACTATCTTAGTGTTTGGCTTCTACCCTCAAGATCACCTCACAGTCCAGGATGGCTGCTGGAGCTCCAGCCATTAGACCTACATTCCAAGTGGTAGGAAAAGGAATGACAGAGGGCAAAGAAGCACACCACCCAGCCAAATCAGCATCCTTTACATAGCCTTTGGTCTCATTAGCCAAAACATATTGATCACAGGGCTAAACCTAGCTGCAAGGGATGCTGGGGAATGTAATCTCATGGCTCAGCCCCCTGTAGCCCTAAATAAAACCAGGATTCTGGTGCCAAGGAAGAAGGGGTGGTAATAAGCGGCCAAGTGAGGATGAAGTTCTGATAGAGCAAGAGGAGGAAAAGAACAGCAAAGTAGAGGGGACCTTGTCCCAAACGGCTGCAGAAATAAGCTGGAACCTCGGAGCTCTCTGCTCCCTCCCACCCTGTGGGCTCTGCGAAGCCTGCCTCCCTGGTCTGCTTGTTTAGCCTCCTTCCTTCTCAACGGTGTCCCGCAGGGACTTCCTGCCATTCTAGCTGCTCCCAAGGAAGCAGGTGCTGCCCTGCGGGGTTCTTGCTCCTGTGGGCCAGGCTACGTCTTTGTCTTGGGTCATATCAGCCTCTCAGCTGCACCTGCTAAGGAAAGGGGCCCCAGCCTTGCAACAGCCTCTCTAGTGCCTTGATTTTGTCTTGATTTTGATACACGTGTGCATGTGCAAGTGTTGGGCTCCTTGTGTGACGTTCTAGGGAAACCACAGGGCAAGGCCACAAGCTGCAAGACTCCCCCTGAAGTGAGTTACCCCCCTATTCTTAAACTTCCTGGGCTATTGCTTCTTAGATGGGACACGGGGAGGCAGAGGTGGCTTTGAACAGGAGAGGGTCTCTCTCTCTCTCCCTCTCTCTCTCTCTCGACCTGGTTCCCTTAGATGTTGAGGGATCTACATGGCCTGGAAGGAGCTTCTAGAAGAAGAAGAAAGACGGTGTCCACCCTCACCCCCGGACGTGGCCTCAGAAAAGCCAGGAAGGCACCCTATTCAGGACCCAAGTTGAGTACGATAAACCGTATGCTGCTTATTTTCTTTCCTCCTTCTGGTATCCTCAGGCTTCTAGTAAAATCTGCTTGAAAGGCCCCACGTGGCCTCTGCCATTGGGTGGGAACGAACAGAAGACTGTGTGGCCCTCAGTCAGGCAAACGTGTGAGCAGAGGAAGGTATGGTCTCTGCTCTGCTCCCAGCTTCTCTGGATGGTGAGCGGTGGGAGGGCAAGTCTCTGCTCTTGATGTCCAGCACCTGCCTCTGCAAGGACCACCCATTCCCCCAGGCTTTGCCACCCATGGCTTGACCTCATGGCCTTCACTCAACAGGCTCGTGTGGAGGGCCTCGTGTGACCCCGTGCATCCTCTTCCGTATATGTAATCGAACCGCACACGCGGGAATTTGTGGGGTCATTGCCGACGTCACAAAATTAAGGTCCTAGTAATAACACTTTTTGCATCTTGGTCTTCTCTCCCATCCCGCTAGAATCCTGCCAAGTCACGGGCAGGGCTAGGACTCACCGGCTTGAGTCACGTGGCAGTCGGTCACCTGAAAGGGGAGGGAGGAAAAGGGAGGGAGAGGGGGCCATTCCGGCCAAGGAAACAGATTCTTCTCACAGGCTAACCCCACACATGCATGAAGGGAATGCCCAGGGAGCTTGTCAAGCCCAGCCCAGGGACCTCTGCCCAAATCTGGAAAAGGGAAGGAGTAGGGACTGTACCCCATGCTGTTCCGGGGGTGGCGACTGGGGGCAGAGGGCCGGAGGCTGCTGCCGCCTGCCCGCGAGGCCATCAGGAGGCCAAGGACTGCCCTCTTTTCAGGGACATCTCTGGCTGTCTACAAGACAAGACAGTCCTACAAGACAGTCCACCTTCTCCGAGCCACCAGGACCGTTGATTCCCGAGGGGAACACGGCCAGACCCCCCAGGATGGCCAGGACCGCCAAGGGTAATGAAACTTCTGCCCAGACATGAATAGATGTAAAGTGACCCACCAGGGGGATAAAACTTCCCTCTCTTTACTGTGGATCGTTTCGGGGAACCCAGCGTTATCTTGAGAACGGCGATTTCATTTAAATGCCAACTTTGGTTGCTAGAAAGAAAGATGCAAGGCATGGGGCATGTGGGTGGTGGGGGGCATGAGTGAACATGTGCCCTGAGCAGTTAGACCCAGCCGGGCCCCATGCTAAGCCTTTTACCCAGGTGGCCTCATTTCATTTAACAGCCCCACGAGGTTGGTGGTGGTATTATTATTCCTCCTTTCTCAGGTGGAAAAACAGGCTCAGAGAAGTGAGTTGCCCCCAGCAAGTCTGACTCACGGGAAGGACTTGATCTTTTAACAGTATCGTCCAGCCCTGGAGACAGAAGAGGCTCCCGGGCCACAGCTGGGCCCGATGCCATGAGCTCCCACCCCTTTCCTAGAAAGAAGACCAGGGAGGGACCCTGTTTTCTGGAAATGGCGTCAAACTCAAAGTGAAGAGACTGTCCCCGGCTCTGCCTTGCCCGTGACCTCTCTGGGCCTCCGTGTGCCTACCTGTGAAATGAAGGGCTGCCCTGGGATCCTTCAGGGGTCTTTCTACTTGATGGATCTCTGATAAACTCGTTCACACACAGAGGTGACAACTGAGAAGTCTCCTCGTATTTTTTTTTTTTCCTACAAACCTTTGCAGTTCAGCTCTATGGATACTGGAGACAAGCAAGGAAATAGAAAGTTGGGAAATTATTGGTTGGGAGGCAGATGGATGGAGGCCCTTCAGGTAACCTCATGCAGGGGGCTGCCCAGCTTCCTTTCACGTGTCTAAGAGATTTGTAGACATTACGAAGGTTAAACATGGCTAGAGGGTGATCGCTCTTATTAACGGTAAAGACAAAATGGCTTTACAAATCTCTTACACCTTTGGAATATGCCTGAAAACCGAATGGCACAGTTTGTCAAGTGTCCCCGGTGCAGATAAGAAAGTATGGGACAGTGTAGAATTATGTGGGATGGTATAGAACAGAATAGAACAGTGTAGAACACTCTGGAACAGTCTGGAAGAGTAGAGGACTGGGCCAGTCCGGGGGCCGAGGCTCCTGTCCTTCTCTTGGATCGGCCATGTGACCTTCGGAATCTCCCGACCCCGTGTGCCTTGATTTCCTCCCCTGCATGCTGGAGTGATGGTAACCTCACCTGCTGACCTCATGGAGGCAAAGGTCACAATGATGGGAAACGCTGACAGAGCATTCAGAGAGGCCTGCCTTGTTGGAAGGGGTTTGTGTTCTCAAAAAAAAGGACACCAAATCCTCCTTTACACACAGAGGGTTTCTTCTAGGGTAATTATTTAATTCACGAGAACCCTCTCAACAGAAATAGGTACTTGGATTGACAGCCCGTCTATTTTCCTTCGTTCTAGGAGAGTGGCTATCCAAGACTGACTTATCCAAGACAAGAAACTCATTGGAGGCACCAGAGGTGGCATTCTTAAATTGTTCTCATCGATAGATTCTGACAGTTTTTGGCTTGCAGCGGGCGGAGGGGGGCGCAGAGTGAAGTGATACCCTCCACACCGCTCTCGTGACAGCTGCTTCACGTTTATTCGTTCTCGGAAACAACTTTGGATAAAATGAAAATCAACTTTTGTTTTGTTTTCATCTGTGTGGAGACAACTTCCCACCCACGGGTCCATCGTGCAGCAAATGTGTTTCTGCCTAGGAGGAAGAACCAATAAAAACGCGACCCTTCGTAAGGTTGGTTCAGCGTTGGCTGATTATGAAGGCATTGCATGTGCCTTATGGATGCTCATCCTTGTGACACCTGGGAAAGGTGGGAGTTTTCCAGAAGTTGAGATTAAGTAGTGGGTGCCAGGTACAACTGGACGGTGGTGGTTAGCATCCAGGGTAGGATCTGCCTGACTCTGAGATCCAAACGCTTCCTTACTCTTTGCCATTCACTTGGAATCAGAGCGTCAACCCTGGGCCGACGCAGGTGGACCTCTCTCCTGGGGGCCTTAATGCCAAAGCTGTCTAGTTATTGGAAACATTGCCCTGACGCCTGGTTGATAGTATGCCTTTCTTCAGAGATCCAGACTGGAGATTCCTGGATTCCCTACACCCTGTTCTAAAAGGGGGAAAGAAAGCTTGCCAAGGATGGGTGGGAGCTCTCCAGCCTCCGTGGGGCTGAACTGAGGACCGGGCATCACAAGCCGGCCTCAAACCATCTTACTGCTTATGGAGCCATCAGAGGGGTTGTGTGCCCCCCTACCTCATCCCCTCATTGGAGTCCTGGGCTGGGCCCTGGGGGTCCTGGATTCCAGACTTCGGTTTGCCACCACTACCTGGGTGATCCCAAGTCATCACACCTCTTGGGTCGATGCTTCAAGGGGTTCAGCTGTCCTCTTAGGTGGGTCAGGTTCTCACTCTTCAAAATAGGCATATTTTTGGAGACTTCAGGCTCCCCCAGACTAGACCCTGTGTAACCGTAGGAGATGAAAACAGACTGTCCCTCTCCATCCGAAACTGATTTCACGATATCTTAGAGGTCACCGTGGATGCTTGGTGGGGGCCACCTACAAGATCGCCCGCCATAATGGCTTGCTCTTTAGCAGCTGATGAAAAGTCAGAGAGTTTCGTATTTTCACAGCGTCCACAAACCCCAATATCTCGTCAGTCTGGGGTTGGGGGTTAGAGCAAATGGTGCTTTCTCATTCTCTCTGAAACAGCGTGTTACGGATGGAATCGTGCCCCTCCAAAAATGATATGTTGAAGTCATCACCCCCGGGACCTCAGAGTGGGACCTTATTTGGAGATTGTGTCTTTACAGAGGTAGACGAGTGAAAGGGGGCCATTATGAGGGGTTTGAATGCAGCGTCCTTACACGAATGGGGAACAGGGACTCAGATAGATGCACAGAGAAAGGGAAGACAATGTGAAGACAGGGGGAAGCCAGCCATCCACCAGGCAAAGGGCGAGGCTGGGAACAGGCTCTCCCTCGCAGCCCTCAGAAGACACCATCACCTCAGACTTCCGGCCTCCACAACTGTGAGACAATGCATTTCTCTTGTTCACGCCTCCCCACTTTGTGGCACTTGGTTGGGGCAGCCCTCGTGCACTAATACGTGGCGTGAGATGGTTTGTCGGCGAAAAGAAATCGAACGTGATTCTAAGAGGGGGTAGTGCCCCATGCTCATGTGGCCGAGTACAGAGGGCACATGACACTGGGGACCCAGGGACATTCCACCCCCCCTCCCCAGTTTCCTTTCCTGCTTTTTTCAAAGAGAAGGTGAGACACAGGCTAAGGCTTTTCCCCACTTGGTAGTGCCTCCCGCTTTCATTAATTTGAAGTTATATTTAAACATCGAGATGTTAAGAATTTAAGTTGCCTTTATTTTTTTTTAAATGTTTATTTATTTTGAGAGAGAGGGCATGAGTGGCAGAGGGGCAGAGAGAGAGAGGGAGAGAGCGAATCCCAAGCAGGCTCTGTGCCCAGCACAGAGCCCAGTGCAGGGCTCAATCTCATGACCGTGAGATCACAACCTGAGCCGAAATAAAGGGTCGACACTTAACGGAGCCATTAGCCGAGTCTCACCGAGCCTAGGATTGCTTGATCCGGGTCGGGAACTGTCTGGAACCGCCCAAAAGATAACCTGCTTTTCCGCCGCTGGAGTTTGCGACTCCCCAGCCACATCGTTCTTTGTGTTAAAAAACTAGGGTGCATCCGGCCCAGCAGACGCAGACCCACCCTGTTCCCGAGGAGAAAGCCAGCCCTGGCCTGGCAGTTGCAGGTGACGGTCCTGACCAGTCCGGGAGCCGATGAGAAGTTCATAGGCTGTTAATAAACTGGAACCAATCGGTGAATGCAAGCTGACCGTGCCGGCGGCCGGCTGGGGCCACAGGTCCTTGGGAGAACCCACACTTGTGTTGTGTTTATCTGCATATGGGCAGAAGCATGAAAGCCCCCGGCCCCTCTTGGTGTTTGTTACAGTGAATAGACATATGTCCCTCACACTAGCACGGGGAATATCTAATTAAGCTACACAATGATGGCTTATGCCCGGGGCTGTCACAAACAAGGCTCTGTCACTCTCCTCGGAGAACCACAAAATGGGAATTTGCTTTTAGGGCATGATAATGAATAAATTTGAAATATATTAAAATTGATTTAGATCCCACACACCTCCCCTTAAGACAAAACAACGCTAACAAATGCTATTTTCACAAAAAAAATATTTTAAATCGCACGGGGGTGGGGGGGGTGGGGGACAAGGGGCTGGGAGGGGTCGTGGTGAAGGAAAGCTCCGGTGAGAGGCTGACTGGTTGAGGACAGTGGTCGGTGTAACTTGCTTTCCCGTTGCTTTCCGTGAACGAGTTAGGTCTCACGGACGGTAGGTTGTGTTTTGCTCCCACATTAATTAACAGAAATGATTGGCATATCCTGCCTGGGAGCCAAAATGTTTGAGTTTTTAAAGGGCTGAATATGTTTTTCTTAGTGTTAGCCTTCCCTTCCCTTACTTTTTGCTATGGATGGGACTCACAAGCAGTTTTTATTTTCTTTACCGCTGAGTCGTTTGAGTACAGCCAACGGAAGGACCGTATCCTGGCGAAGACTCGTGTTGCGGCTTTAAAATGGACTAATTTTTAAGAGAAGAACGTTCTTATTTTGGTCGAGCACCCAAGAAATGATTTTCCCTGCCTTCCTGCTGCCAGGACCGGGAAGAAACTTTGTCCCCAGCGGGGGAAGCAGGAAGACGGGGAGGAGTCACAGGGCCGGAAGGTGGAAAACTTGAAAACCACCTCAGAGAGTCTTTTGTGACCGAGAGCAGGACCGGCTACGTAATTTACAGGTCTCAGCACAAAATGAAAATATGCACCCCCCCCCTTGTTTAAAAATCATTAAGAATTATGGGCATGCCTGGGTGGCTCAGTCGGTGAAGTGGCCGATTCCCTAGCGGCTCAGGTCGTGATCTTGAGGTCGTGAGATCGAGCCCCATATCAGGTTCAGCTCTGACAGTGTGGAGCCTGCTTGGGATTCTCTCTCTCTCCCTCTCTGTCTGACCCTCATTCTCTCTCTGTCTCAGAATAAATACATAAATAAATAATCATTAAGGATTTCAAGACAGTGATAGCAGAGCCTGAAACTAAGTGGGGGGCTCTCCTAAACCCGGGCCCCGTGGGACTGACTACACAGATTGCACACCCACGAAACCAGTTCTGCCAAGAACCATTTTTTTTGTCCGCAACAAGAAGAAAGGGAAAGAGAGGTAGGAGTCGAGAGGAGATATTAAATCCTAAGTTTTAAAAACTTTTATTAAAATTTTTTTTAATGTTTATTTTTTTTGAGACAGAGAGAGAGTGAGCCTGAGAGCGCGTGAGTGGGGGAGGGGCAGAGAGACAGGGAGACGCAGAATCCAAAACAGGCTCCAGGCTCCGAGCCATCAGCCCAGAGCCCGATGCAGGGCTCGAACTCACGGACCGCGAGATCATGACCTGAGCCGAAGTCGGACACTCAACCGACTGAGCCACCCAGATGCCCCTAAATCCTAATTTTTTTTAACGTTTATTTATTTTTGAGACAGAGAGAGACAGAGCATGAATGGGGGAGGGGCAGAGAGAGAGGGAGACACAGAATCGGAAGCAGGCTCCAGGCTCCGAGCCATCAGCCCAGAGCCCGACGCGGGGCTCGAACTCACGGACCGCGAGATCGTGACCTGAGTCAAAGTCGGACACTCAACCGACTGAGCCACCCAGGCGCCCCTAAATCCTAATGTTTATATAGCCCATGAACCCAGAGAAAGTCTTCAGCTGATAAAAAAAATGGAAAATGGAGCCCCAGTGAATTTTGTTCATCCTCACTGGATGAGTTTGGGGAGCACGGCAAGACTGCCTACAGAGATATTGTGTGCTTTTCTCGCTCCAGATCTGACCGGCCTTTTCTTTCCACCCCAGATTCTGTCAGTTCAGAGAACTAGATCCTCCTAGAAACTACACACCTGACGAACCCATCAGAATTTGGGAGACAGAAGTAAAGACGGAGACATCCTGCCTCCTCTACAACACAGAAAGTACACATCTTGAGTCGTGTTCGTCCAGGTGTCAAGACCCATGGCTGTAACCAGCTCTTGCCTGGCTGAGCAGGTGGGGTGCCGTGGCTTGTCTGTGTTGCGTTTGCTGCATCCGCGTGACACACACAGAGAAGAGGTGGCCGCGAGGTCCCTGCTCCTCTGACTCGGACCCCTGCCCGCCCCACTCTCTGTGGGCCCCTTTGTGCTGGAAGGCACCCTCTCTTGGCTCTGCCCACGAGCTCACGTCCATGGGAGAATGGGTTTGTTTTCTGCAGGGCAGGGGTGTTGGAAGCAACCTGGCATATATTTGTTTTAATTGTGGTTAAAAAACCACATAACATAAAATGTACTCTCTTCACCATGTTTAAGTATACAATTCAGTAGCGTTAACTATGTTCGTATCGTACAACAGATCACTAGAACCTTCTCACATTTGTGGGGTTTTTATGCCAGTCCCCATGACCCCACAGACCTTGCACAGCAGACACCCAGAGGGGAAGAGGCTATAAATACGGAAGACACTTAATAAATGTCCTTAGATGAACAGGGCCACACTAAGCTGTGTAACTCAGGCCTCGTTTATGACGAAGCCAATTCCCTTGGCCCCAGACAAAGTTTGTGACGTGATTTTGTTGTTTCTTAGTGATTGTCCATTTACAAAAAACAAAAAACAAAACTTGGCAGTCTTTGGATTCTTTACTCTGATTTTTCAGGCAACTCTGAATTTGAATTTCTAAACAATCTCCTAAACGTGTCATATAGAAACCTTAAAACTCACAGAGCCTTAGCAACCTCTCAGCTAGCCCAGGGCTTACTTAGTTCAGTGCCTGGTATACAATAGATGCTTCACAAATATTTGATGAACGAATGAGTGACAGAATGGGGTTTCTGTATTAACGAGGAGAAGGAAGGATAAAGGAGATCAATGTGTGGGATCTCTAAACCTCTCTTACGCCAGTGGCCTCAGCCCTTTGCCAGAGATCCTGGTCCATGCAAAGCTGCTGGGGCATCAGGGGCAGTATGCAGGGACAGCAGGAAGGACAGAGGGTGATCCCAGGACCAGGTGACCAGAGACCCCTGACCTGGGAGGATTCACCTTTGGAAAGAAAGGCAAGAATCTTTCTGGAAACAGAAGAGGTGGGACCACCTGGGGAGGACCCAGGTGAGAGTGGGGCAGCTAGAGAGGAGGCCAGTGTTGCTTAAAAGCAGCTGAGGGTCGGGTGCCAGATGAGGAAGGAGGTTGGGTAACGATTCAGGCGGGGTGGGTAGGGGCTGCAAAGCCTCCTGGGAGGAAGTGTTGCAGGGAGGGCAGAAATCGACAGTGGCCTGGCTTGGGGGCATCTGGAAAGAAATCAGGAGGTGGGGGTGGGGCAGCATTATGAACAAAGCAGGGACAGGCACCAGAGCATCTGGGAACACGAACCTGTTGGCCTCTTTGGGCCAAAATAGAGCGGGACTTGGATGTTTACACACATCCTTTCCAAAAAAAATGAGAATAGAGCCTAAAATCATTTGCAAGAAAACCCTACGATGGCAGCCTAGAAGGCACGAGGTTTGGGCAAAAGAGCACCCCTTACTTATTCAGAAACAGTGTGGCCGTAGCTGGGGCGGCTTCTGCGGCTGAGGCCAAAAGCAATGCAGGAAGAGGCAAAACTCCAACATTGGCAAATTGTCATGTTTTTTGTTATTGTTGTTGTTGTTGCTTGTTTGTTACGGTTCCTCTGCACTAAGGACAAATGGTCCAGGTCCAATGACGGAACAGAAGCTGCTTCTATTTCTTCTAGATGAGTAGGTTGGTAACAGTGGAGCGACTCACAAGGTAGGGAAGCTTCATTGTGTCCTTACACCCCCCAGGACCCGGTGAGGGACATAGGACCCAGCCAAGGAGAGGTATTCAGGCCATACTTGCTTGCCACGGCCGTGGGATTTCCGAGCACATCACTGGTCAAGAAAGTTTGAAAGAACACTTGGAAAGTCGCCTGCTAAGTGAATTGACAATATGTGCCCATGGGCAAAGCATGTCCTTTCCTGGGCCTCAGTTTCTTCATCTTTGAGATGGGGTCACTGGAGCAGCCCAGTGGATCAGAGTCACCGGGTGATTACAAACATACCCATTCGGGGACCCAGCCCCTGGCGGTGCTGACTCATTAGATTGGGGTCCGGCCCAGCACGGGTGTTCGGAACAAACCAACCAACCACCCAGATGATTTTGCTGCACAGCCTGACGACATTTGCGAGGGACGACATTAGGGGGCAACCTGTCTTACTTCACAGGTCGCGTTGACTTTCCTCTTTCCGTCGTCAGAAGGACGGGGGAGTTCTCTGAGCAGAGCACACCCAAGTGTGCACTAACTTTTACCCTCCCCCAATGCCATGCCCAAATCCAGTCATTTTTCAGGACCAGTTTGAATCCTTCCTGAAGCCTCCCCACCTTTCGGACCCGTGGCCCGATCTTTCTTTTTCCGTCTCCTAGAGCATCCGCAGCATATCAGGTGTCTCATGCGGGTAGAGCAGCATTATTCAGTGTCATCATGCACCCTGCTGTCTCTTCCCAGAAGGGCATGGACCTTTTGGGGGGACCCTTGTCTGCTCCCTGCCCCGACACCATGATTGCTGACTGTAGTCGGGCTGCTCTGAGGCGGTGGTGGCCGGGTCAGCCACCATCACAGGATGGCTAATCATCACTTTGCTTGTGTGGGTTCAGCTCAGTTAGCGTCTGGTCCCCCCCGGTTTCCGGGGCGGGGAGCGGCATGAAACATTTTATTCATTTTAGTCACCTTCATGCAAATCTCCTGTGCATTTCTTCCTCGCGACTTCATTAGCCTGGAGGTCAGGGTGAGGTTCGTCCCACGACTTGATTAGATTTCTCAAATTGTCGGTATTTTTGGAAGCTTTCTGCTCTGATCTGGAAGAGACTCTGCGACAACCAACTCTCCTGGTAAGGGTCCCATTGTTAACAATGACCCATTGTTAGTTATAAACTCTCACCCCAGAAAACAAAATGGAAAGGAATGAACGCTCTGAATGAGGAACATACATATGGAGAAAGGCGGGGATGGAGTTGGGGGGGGGGGGGACAGCACCATATGCCAGATGGAGAACGCCTGCTTCTACTGTATCACGTTTCCTTGTTTTCCAGTCTCCTGATCTCTGCCGTCTCCTCTGTTATTGTCTTGTAGTCCTTTTAAAAAATCATAGTAAGTGTCAGCTATTATGTTGACACGACCGGGCAGGAGAACGCCTGCCTGAGAAGTTTCAGAGAGAGAAATACTCTGCATGCCGTCTCGCATGTTTCTGAATCTGGCGCCTACCCTCCCTTTCTCGAAAGAGTTGCCCTGAATTTCGAAGCGACTCAGCCAGGTGTACTGGCAGTGCCTCTAAGTAAAGCTCTGTTTTATCCATTGGCTCCGATAAGGGCCCTTCTGGATGTTTATGGTGCGGATTAAGAGCAACCGGGCTCTATTTCAGAAATGAGGCTTTTCCAGCTTGTTGGCGGCTCTGAAATAGGCGTGAGGCAGGAGTCTCTATCCGCACAGATGCGCCTGGGCAGAGACTCCTGTCACTGATTTTGCCCTCACTTTTCCCTTGAACTCTCAGTAAGTCAGCACCATAAGTCACGGTGGGAAACAGAGTGTGTCTTACTAAGATTTTAAGGGGCGGTGGGGGGGGTGGGGGTGGGGGTTGTTCTCTTGTCACTTGGTCAAACAGATCCGTCCCTGCGCTGAGCAGCCTTTGTGGCCCTCCTTTCTCTCTCCATCCCTTTTCAGGGGAAACTGTCATCTGTTATGCTTTAATTATGTGTCTCTGAGGATGTGTCAGCCCGTTGCTACTCTCAGGGATTTTAATACTTCCTCCCAGTGTACCGTGCACATCTGATTTCCCCCCTAATCTCATAAATCTCCTTCCACCAAATATTAATCCAGTGGTGATTAGCCTTCTCCGTGCCCACCTCTCACAACAGTGGAATTTTTGTACGGCATGTTCCATGGGAGCAGTGTCGGTAACTGCTTTGAGCAAGTCCTTGGTCAACACTGTTGAAAATAATCATCAACTAAGGGCAATGGTATCCTGGATTGGAGACCCTCCACTCCTTGGAACAGACAGAGGACATTAGTGGAAAAGCGGAAGAAACCCAGACAGAAGCTGTGGCTCTGTTAATATGTGTAGCAACGTTAATTTCTTACTTGTGCCAAATGCTCCAAGGGACTGTAAGATATTAACATCCAAGGAAGCGGGGTGAAGGGCACGTAGTAACTCTCTGCCCCATCGTGGCAGCTTTCCTGTGAATCTGAAATTATTTCAAAGTGAAAAGTCGACTTAAAAATCAGTATTTTTAAGTAACAGAAAATATAGCGGGAACATGTATACTTCTCACTATGCCAGTACAGCATCATCTCTGTAAGTCTGGGATCTTAAATCCCACGTCTGCATGATCTCTGGGCTTCTGTTTCCTCAGCAGTAAAACAGACGTAAGAAGAGTCCTAGAATCAGTACAGCTGGAAATTGTTCATGAGCCTGGCACATGCTCAGAGCCCAATCAATGTGAACATTTCTTCTTGAAATTTCACTAAATTCAGTCTATACTTGCTGAGTCATATCCCTGTGGGCTGTCTTTTCATTGGAAACAGTTCCCATGTAGGAAACCAAACCAATCAAGCTCCTTACATGTTTGCATCTACCTTCCTTGGTTTCAAAAAATGTTCCAGAGACATCTAAGCCAAGTCACATACCTTTCAATCTTCTCATTTCTCATGGTTCGGGGGGGCAAAGTCTGTCACTGATAGGGAATTCTAAATAAGAAAGAGGTTTAGCACAGTGAAGGGTTCAGATCCAAAGGCTCGTGTGGCTTTTTCCTTCTCTGCTTTGCTATCTGAGCTCCCAATGTGAGTGCTAAATGGAAGAACAGGGGTTCCCAACTGGGGGCAATTTTGTCCCCCAGAGACCATTTGGCGATGTCTGGAGGCGTTTTTGGTTGTCCAACTGGGAGCGGGGTGCTCTTGGCATCTCATGCCCAGAGCCCAGTGATAGTAATAAACATTCTACAATGGACACGACAGCCCCCATGACAAATAATTATCCAGCCTGAAGTATAACAGCAGTACCCTGAGAAACCCCGAGTAGAGTAGCTAACCATTTTAATGAGCCAATAGCACTTTCCCAGTTGAGGTTGTATGAAGTCGGTCTCCCCTCCACAAAGAATGTGTTTCCCTGTGGTAGATCCTGGGAAAAACAAAGAACTTTCCAGATGGTCATCAAAGACCATGGGAAAGTTTTTGTTGATGGTAGGTATACCTTCTGAAACAGACTTTGGAACCCAAGTCTTCAAATATTCTAGTGAGGGAAGAAATGTAGGCAATGCAACGAGGGTGTCAGCAAAGGAAACACTATGTGCTTTTCTTGACTACTCGTAAGTTATCAGTGCTAGTGATTTAGGCGGGAGGCTAAAAATGAAGAGGGAAATGAGTTTTATGAAGAGGATGGAAAAAGCCAACAGCGTTGTGGGTGTGGTAGGTGGGTTTGGGAGGAGGTGAAGAATAAAGCATGGTGATGCCAGATGGCTGTCTTGAAAGTCCATAACAGATTGGCCAACATGGCCAGCCCTGCGATCCTTCCAGAGTTTAATAATCTTGAGTGGCACGGAATGATGGTTTTCCTTGCTAATAGAGTCAATGCAAATAATGTTTTATGGTAAAAGACATACTTCTGACTTTGAGGAAATCCTCTGCATTTGGGGCCTGGCCATATTGTATTAGTCTAGGCAACAGAAATACAATCTGATGATGTACCTGGTGAAGCCTGGACTCCTAGAGCATTCTGCAGCCTCTTTCTAGACCTAACCTCTCTAGTACAGTAGCCACTAGCCACATGTAGCTATTTAAATGAAAATAAATTAAAACTCAATAAAATTTAAAATCCCTTTTCTCAGTCACACTGGCCACATTTCAAGTGCTCAATGGCCACACACAGCTAGTGGCTACCATACTGGATAACGTAACTATAGAACATTTCCGTCACTGCAGAAATTTCTACTGGACAGAGTTGCTGAAGTCTAGCACCTTCCTATTGCTTGACCAGACACTCCATCAGGACGGGAGCTTGCCCAACAGGGCACAGTGGAGCCGTGGTCCATCAATAGTACCCATTTTAATACACCAAGAGAGCCCTGACCTGGAAATTCAAGAAGCACGGAGAGATGGCTGATGGGAAATTGATTCTTAGGTGGAACAAAACGTATAAAGGCAAATCTAGAAAGAGGAATGAATGTGTAGGGGGCAAAGAGTGAATCGGGACATAAGGAAGCACATTTTAAATTTTGAGTAGGCAGGGGCACCTGGCTGCCTCATTGGTGGAGCACGTGACTCTTGGGATCGTGAGTTTGTGCTCCACGTTGGGCGTAGAGGTTGCTTTAAACAAATTTTTTTTTTTGAATTCAACATTTTTGTTAGGCAGAACTAGAAAGGTTCTAGGGTCGCCAGTGATCCGGGCAAATAGGAATTTCAGAGTGTGTGACACATCTGGTCATCACAGTTCAGGGTCTGCACCTCGCTTCTATCCTCTTGGGTTTGGGGAGACTGGATTCCCCTGGATTCTCTGTGCCTGACGTGGGTCACGGGTTTCTTCTTCTTTTCCTCTTGAACATACCAGGAGCAAAGGTGTGTTTCAGGGTCAGGCTCCTTTCAGGCTGAAAGAAAAAGACGTGTCCCGGAATGAGCTCCAAATAGGCTACTGATTCTGAGTCTGGCTGGGGCCACACCCCTTCTCCATCGAGGGTGCAGAAGGCTTGAAGATTGCAGGGGGCGGGTAGCTTCTCAAAGTCTGGGCATGAACAAGGGCCCTAAGAACAGGTTGGTTCACAAATAAATGGCTCTGTGGGGGCGGGAGCCTGTCCAGTCCCCCTCATGGGGTGAAGAGAGTCCCTTACGGACCTCTGGACTCTGCCCTGTAACACCGCGTGAGCAGGCCAAGCCCAGAGATCACCGTGGGGTGGAGAGGGCGTGTATGTCTCAGGCTTCTCATTTTAAACAAGGTAATGAATGTAAACTGTCCGAGACCCTACAAACCGGCAAGGGCTATCAAACTCTACTGGTTTCGTTAAGTTAAAATTTATACTTTCTTCACCACTCATGTGGAAATTCATTCCCCTTCCTTTAGAAAATGGATTTCAGTCCGCTACACCTAGCCTATATCCTACGTAATACAAGCTTCAGTGCCCCTCCCCAAAGCTTACCTCTGGCCCCCATTTCACTGGCCCTGTTAGTCTCATGGCCCTTCTTTTTCCGGCTTCTTCCGGGAGAATTCGCACGTTCCAGGCTCTGGGGAATCCTCCCTGGTGTTGTCAATGATACCTCACAGACTGACCTGTGCTAACGACTTGCTCTGTATTCCCTCCCAGGCAACGGACATTTTTACGGGGCTTTCTGGAGACATCACGCTCACCCCAACAATGGCTTTAACCCAAGGAATGCTGAGGAGCACACACAGCTGGTGGGGAGACAGTGGGACACACGCCAGCTTCCCGGTGTTCCCCTTGAACATCACGAAAGTTAGAGGGACTTGGAAGACCAGATGGCCCGGGGTTCGCCTCCTTGTCTGTTTCAGAGTCGGAGCATAGAGGTCTGCTGTCCGTTCTGGCTCTCTCTGTGCTTCTCTGCCTCTGTGTGGGTCTGGAGTGACATCTCTGAGGTGCTGCCCTCCCTGGGCTTACTGTCATCCGAGGAGTCCTTGTTCCAAGTGAGTCCTTGCTCCGGGGACAGAAGCAAGGGGAGGAGGTGGGTGGCCTGAGCCTGAGCAGCGGTGCAGGTGAGGAAACATACAGACAGTAACTGACTCCCCCCGTCCCGTCTCCCGGCAGCCAACCTCACCAGGCCTTTGCTTCAAGGGGCAGGGGGGAAGTGAGAAGCGCAAAGGCGGTGGCCAGTGTGGGCTTTCTTCCCATTTGCAGAGAATGCAGGGATGGAGGGTGTTAGAGTAGATCTGGTACATTCCACTTGGCTACATGTTTCCAGAGGAGTTTCTCTGGAGCCTTACTTGGTCGTTGCAAAAAGCTGGGTTTTGTTTTCTTTGTGTTTTGTTTTGCTCTGGGGGCGGGGTGACTTTCTCTCTGCAGTGATTCACTGAGATGTGGGGAAAGACAGAAGACAGGCCCTCAGAGGGGAGGGGAGAGAACTTTACAATGATTAAAAGCGTGAGCGACGTCCATGCACTAACATGTCGGAACAACAGAGCGTGTATCTCCCGTTTGCGCACTTTCAACCGCACGAAAAGAACTTGTCAATTCTGTGACATGGTACCAACCAACCAACCAACAACGTCCCCCACCCCCCCCCCCAATAATTATTCCTTTACACCTCTGCTCTCACATCAAGCCCTGTATGTGCAGAAGGGACAGGGCCCGCCCCCGCCCCCGCCCCCCGGACAGCCACCATGTCTCCATAGAGAAGCAGTGTTTTGATAACTGGGCCGAACTGGGAAGCACTGGGCTCTGCGTCCTGACCCAGGCAGGCGCGGCCCAGTGTTCTCACAGCCATCTGTTGCGGCCTGTAATGCATGAGCACATTAGCACATGGCCCGCCAGCAGACTCGACATTGTTCTCCTGGCCGAGTTAGTTCAGCCGACCTCAACAAAGGGGACAGTTTTGCATTCGGAATAAATACAACCACTGAGGGTTTTTTTTTTTTCCTCCTTAGGATATTTCATGTTAAGGTTTAGGCAGGCCGTCCGATCTGAAACGTTGCAACCCCTGTCCCTCCCCCTCCAACGTGTTCTCATTCTGCTTGTGACCGTGACAGTGGTGGTTTGTGGGAGCTGCTAATTTGCCACAAAATACTTTTCCTCTTTGGGAGATGCTCCCATCGGAAAGGTTCATTAAATTGAGTATTGGTTGTGCTTTTTATATTTTTTTTTAATCCAAGGAGTTTGCCTCCCAAAGGATTAGAACAAATCGTCCAACTAGGAATCTGTATAACGCTAAGGGTCAGTCTTACGCCTCAAGGTCTGGATCCTAACTGTGCTCAGAGCTCACCCAAGGAAGTGAAGAAAGCAGCAGAGAATGTTCCGGCATTAGTAAGTTTGCAAAATGTTCCAGCGTTAGTAAGTTTGTTGATCCTATCTGATAAATTATTTCAGAAAACCCCTTCTTTGACTCCTCTCCCAGGACCAATATAAGACCAGCCACCATGACGTAGCTGTTTCTAGCAAAGCATTTTTAGGAAGGCAGACAGAATTCAACAGCGCACTCTGACAGGGACAGATATTGCTAGTGTTTTCTTCTGTGGGAATCCCAGCGAAGCTTCATGTCTCTTCCCTGCTCGTTAGGAAAGGACTTGGTGGCAATAATCGTCTGTGCCCATTCCATTGCAATAAGTATTTACTGAGTATGTACTATGTGCCGGGCAGTGTTCTACATCAGCGATCAGGTTGAACAAAGATCTCTGCCTCGTGGAGCTTATATTCCACTGAGAAAGACAGACGATAAACAGTGAAATAAATAAGTAAATAATACAGTATGGGGAAAAAGAAAATGAGCAGAGCAAGGGGGTTGGAAATGCCAGGGTAAGTTTGGAGTATTGAAAAGGAAGGAGGTAAAAACAATTATCTCAATTTAATGAGCTTCCATATTCCAAACAGAAATGTAAAACATCTTTGAAATAATGGTACCTTCCCTGCATTAAAGTTCCCCCACCTCCAAGTTCAATTCCACTCAGACAGGATCAGCTGACCACCCCCCTTCAATCGGGGTAGGTCTCAAAGCTCTTCAATTCTATGAAAGTGCATATCTCTTGGGGCACCTGGGTGGCTCAGTCGGTTAAGCATCTGCCTTCAGCTCAGGTCATGATCTTGCAGTTTGTGAGCTCAAGCCCTGCGTCGGGTTCTGTGCTGACAGCCTGGAGCCTGGAACCTGCTTCAGATTCTGTGTCTCCCTCTCTCTCTGCCCCTCACCCACTCACACTCTGTCTCTCTCTCATAAATAAAGATTAAAAAAAAAATTTTTTTAAGTGCATATTTCTTTTTTTTTTTCTTTTCTTTTAATGTTTTATTTATTTTTGAGACAGAGACAGAGCATGAGCAGGGGAGGGGCAGACAGAGAGGGAGACCCAGAATCCGAAGCAGGCTCCAGGCTCCGAGCTGTCAGCACAGAGCCCGACGCCGGGCTCGAAGTCACAAACCGCGAGATCATGACCTGAGCCGAAGTGGATGCTCAACCGATGGAACCACCCAGGCGCCCTGAAAGTGCATATTTCTTAAGTCAGTTTCTTTGGGGGCGCCTGGGTGGCTCAGTTGATTCAGTGTGTGATTCTTGATCTCAGCTCTGGTCTTGATCTCAGGGTCATGAGTTCAAGCCTCACTCTGGACTCTGTTTTGGGCTCCCTGCTAGGCTCTCAACTGAGCCTGAAGCTTACTTTAAACAAAAAGTAAGCTTTTTGTTTCTCGGTATGTTTCCATACTGTTTCTCGGTATGTTTCCAACCTGCCCAAAGCAGCAGATAGGATAACAGGGTGGTAAATGTGTACTGAATGAAAGACCAAGAAAATAGAGTTAGGATATCAACTTGTATACTTTCCCTTAGTTGAAACCTCATGACCTAGCTCAATGTCCACTTCTTATTTTTTTAATTTTTTAAATGTTTATTTGTTTTTGAGAGAGAAGGAGAGTAGGAGAAGGGGCAGAGAGAGAGGGAGACACAGAATCCGAAGCAGGTTCCAGGCTATGAGCCGTCAGCACAGAGCCCGACATGGGGCTCGAACTCACAACTGGGAGATCACGACCTGAGCCAAAGTTGGATGCTTAACCGACTGAACCACCCAGGTGCCCTACTGTCCGCTTCTTAACCATGTCATTACGAGGACCTGTATGTGCTACAAGTAAGTTGGTCATTTCATCGCCAAACCAAAGTCGCTGAGAGTCTGGCTGGATACTCAAGAAGGGAATGGCTCACAAAACACTACGTACCCCTGCCATGCTTCTCATTAAGATTTGGCCTCTTAAGACCCAAAGGCAAAGACGTGAGGGGAGTCGGATCCACTGGAGGGCACTGTGCAAGTCCCAGGACTTGCAATGGGGTCCTCGGCCCAGGGATGTGGCTGGCAGAAAAGGTGTTGGGATCCTTTCTCTGAGTGCCAGGGAGCACTTTGGACTTGCAAAAAGTCAGAGAGAACTATAACTTGAAATGGCCCTTGCCAAACTTTTCACTTTACAGATAAGTAGATTGGGGCCCAGAAAGGTGAAGCCACTTACCTTAGAACACCCATCCTGCTCAGAGACCTAGATTATCAAACTCCTAGCCCAGATCTCTTTTTCCCACAATAGGTTGTGGAAAGGATGTGAGGAGTGACTCAGAAGTGAATGAAACTATTGACAGGTGAATAGATAAACAGAATGTTGTGCATACATTCAGAGGAATACTACTCAGCCTTAAAAAGGAACACAGTACTAACACGTGCTGCAGCATAGATGAACCTCAAAAACTTGCTGGGTGGGGGCACCTGGGTGGCTCAGTGGGTTAAGCATCCAACTTTGGCTCAGGCCACGATCTCGCAGTTCGTGACTTCGAGCCCCACGTCGGGCTCTGTGCCGACCGCTCGGAGCCTGGAGCCTGCTTCGGATTCTGCGTCTCCCTCTCTCTCTCTGCCCCTCCCCTGTTCATGCTCTGTTTCTCTGTCTCTGTCTCTCTCGGTCTCTCTCCCTCTCTCACAAACTAAAAACAATTTTTAGAACATGCCGAGTGAAAGCAACCAGACACAAAAGGTCGCATGTTGTATGATTCTGTGTAAATGAAGCATCTAGAATAGGTCAGTCCACAGAGACGTCCGGAAGATTTGTGGTGGTGGCTTGGGACAGGAAGGGCACAGGGTGTTACTGTGGAGTAACAAAAGTGTTTTGGAACTAGATAAAGGCAGTATTTGCACACCCCTCTGCGTGCCACTGAGTCGATGGCTTTAAAGTGGTTAATTTTATGTATGTGAATTTCACCTCAATCAAAGCAAACAGAAAGAGGTGAACATGTAGGAGCTGGTAGGTTACACACAAAATAGGTTACACACAAACCCCCCCCCCACGGGGGGAGGAGCAGATCTGTTAGTGGGGGGGGGTGGTGACGGAGCCCTAATCAGGCTGGGGAGGGGAGAGGCATGTAGGAAGAAGGCAGAGAGGGTGGCCCCCAGGCTGAGGGGGTTGTCCAGGTGACTGCGGTGGAACAGCCTCTGGTTCTGTGCCTGTGCTCCCGTCCTTTGCGGGAACCCCGGGCTACACCAAGTCATTTCCTTCCTGTCCTGGCTGAGCCACTGGTATCCCAGTATCTTCCTTGGCTGCACTGGCCTCAACAGCTGAGCGAGTTCAGAGTTGGGGCCCCCTCCCCAGCCCAACTCCCAAGAGGCCCCGCCACTGTTCTCCTTGTGGCTCCCAGCTGCATTTCCAGAATAGGAAGAACCCTCTGTCTTCCAGCTGACCCCTGAGGGGCACGGAGAGAAGGACCAGCAGACATGGCTCTGAGGGAGGGGAGGGAGGGGCAGGCTTCGAGGCTGGGGCCTCGGCTTCATGGGCAACTTTCCCTTCGATTAATTCCTCTCTGATTCTGGCTTCTGTCCTTAAAAGGACTGGCGCCGGGTTTCCCCGTGGAGGGTAGGTCCTTTCCCACTATACAAAGACTATTCGGTGAGGACCAACGGAGTACCAGACCCTGGCATCTGAGGACGAGAATGGGGACCTCCCCCTGTCCTAGGAGGCTTGGGAACCAGACTCCATATATAGAGCTCAAAGACACTCCAGGCCTCTCCTGGGGTCCCGAGGCATACAGCACTGCCCGCCCCCTGCCCCAAGTCATGCGACAGAGACTAACAGGGATCTTACCTCTTAGGACATTCCAGAAGGTTCAATGAGAGGACACCCCAGAAGCCAGGCATGCCCTGTGTACCAGCCCCAGGCCCAGGTTCTCCTTTTCAAGCCTGACGCCCTGTGAAAATGGTACCGGCACCATGCCGGTTTTGCAGATCAGGAAGCTAAGACTCGGAAAGCCCCCATCTCTCGTTCAAGGTCATGCGGCTGGTGGAGCCTGGCCAAGGTAGCCTACTACTACATACCCGATTACTCAGTCATGGTCTCATAGTGCTCAACCCACTCCACCGTGACCTACATATTCATGGATGCTTCCTGGGGGCCCAAGCTCACATCTGAGGGTCCAGATCAGGCAGCAGCCACCTCCTGGCCAGGCCCTTGGGCCCAGGGCCTCCATTCACCAGGGGCTCTGGGAGGTCTTGTAACCTAAGTCTGAATACAAATGTGGCGGGGGGGGGGGGGTTGGCACAACAAAAATGCCCCATCAGTCTCTAGGTCTCAATGCCCCCCCCCCCATCAGTGCATGATTCCCGGGGGGTTTACACTCCTGTCTCAGTCCCCATCACTCCGGAAACCTCTTCCTTCCCTGCGTCCTCCATTGAGTCCCGTTGTTCAGAGGTTCACATCCAGCAGGCACATCTAGATACAAAGGCCTCCAATCTACCTTGGGGAAGCCTCACAATCAAGGACGGCAGACACTTCCAGAACATTTCTACACTTCATTGAAGAGAAGTTGTCAATTCCGTCGGTGCGCACACACAGAACACCCAGAGGACTTGTCTTCACTCGTGGCACAGTCCCTGTGGGCCAGAGATTCCCAGAGCCTCTGCTGGGAGATGGATCAGGGGACCCAGAGGGCTCTGCACCTGACTTAGCCCCTGGGCTGCCAAGGCCCTTTGGTGATCACACGGCCTGGTTGGCTCTACGGAAGAGGAAACCGGCTCAGAGAGCTCCCCCTCGGCTTCTGAGAGGCCAATCGAGCCCTGCCCCACAAGACACCTTCTAGGCCAAGAAGATTTGAAAATGAGCCAATGGCGCAAGGTCCCGCTCATGGCCCCTAGGTGGGTTTCTGCTTGGCCCTTGCCCTGGGCTCCAGGACTCGGGCCTTGAGGGCCCAGGGTTCAGAGGACCGAGCTGGGCTTGGAGGGAAGGGAGGTTGGCGCGTCCTAGGACGCCAAGAAGCACCTGGACAGGGATGCATTTCGGTTCTCAGGTCAATCAGGGAGGGAAGAGGTAAACAGCGCTCCCCTGGGTCTGTCTGGTTCATCCAGCATCCAGAGCTCAGCAGGGCCAGAGGGCTCCCAGCCGCTGCTGCAAAGTTCCAGCCTCACGGGTTTAGGAGGACCGAGGATCAGTGAGAGCGAACTCGCGGGCATGAGCCTGCAAGCGGAGACTCGTGATGGACGCGGGTGCCTGAGCCCGCCCATGTTGGGGGCCCGGAAGCTTCCTCAGGTCGGACGCTGTTCAGCCCCCAAGCGATCTTAGGCGCCTCCTCCTCCATGGGGCTGCCTCCCTTCTGGGGTGGGGGCGTAGGGGTCGACCCCGGCAACAACCAATGGGCCCAGAGGCGCTGGGGCTGCCTGGGAAGCAAAGGTCCCAAACGAAAGCCACCGAGCGCGCGCGCGGTCCAAGGCAGCCACTTCAAGCCCGGCGGTGTGGGCCTGGCTGGGGCACCCGGAGGGCGGGGCGGGGCGGGCCTGCGGAGGCCGGGGGTGCGCGTCCCGCGGGGACCGGGCCACCCGTCTGCGCCTACCCATTTTGCCCACGCGAGATCCGGGGGCGCCGGTGCACGGTTCTGAGGACCCCAAATAAAGACGCAGCCTCCAAACCCAGCGCCCGGCTGGGCCGTGTTAACTGCGCTACCGTTCAGGGGTTGCAAACTGGGAGCCCTCGGGCCAACGTGGCCCACATGCTTGTCTGTGGGGCCCTCGGCGTGTGGTCAAAGGGTACTCGAAGTCCCCCGGGAGGAGAGCGCCCCAGTTCCCCTCGGCTGCCACCACCACCTGGGGATGTCGGGCAGCGGGACTACGCAGGTGTTTCCCTGGGAATCCTGTACTGATAGGGGACATTGAGACCTAGAAGCCGCACGCCAGTGCCAGCGGGCATTCCAGTTTGCGACTCGTTTCCGAAAAAACGGCACGGGGTGTGGACTGCACCACTGGGTCAGGGCTTCGGCAGCTGTGTGGGCACAAAGCACAGTTACTGTCGGGGCTGCTGGGCGCCGCCCTCAGACAGGGACCGCTCAGCTCACCTGCTCTGGCCCTTCCTCCGCCGGCGCCCCGCGCCCACCCCAGCCCGCTAATTATCGAAGGCTTTGCCATCACCAGCCTCCCAGATGGGGGCATCAGGGACAGATGGGTCCAGGCACAAAGAGGGAGCATTGGGAGCGTCACCCAAGAGAGCGGGGGCGTGTGTGGGGGGTGGGGGGAGTGGGGTCGGGAGCTGCGAGGGTTTCCCAAGCAGCGTCTAAGAGAGTCTGGGGCCTTAATGCGGGGGGGAGGTGGGGGGGGGAAGGGGATGGGTGAGATGAGCTCTGAAACGTGGGCTCTGGAGCCCGGCAGAGTCCAACTTTGCCGCCTGCATTCACCGGCTACGCTCCTGAGCGATTCACACCCTCCCTGAGCCTCAGTCTCCTCACCTGTGAAATGTAGTGACAATAACACCATGGCCGAAGGGCTATGGTGAGAATTGAATGAATTAATAGCACACTACAGCTCTCAGCACGGTGCTCTGTACCAAAGAACCTGTGATACCCATTGGCGTCCCCTCTTCCAGCCTCCTCTGCCTGTCGTTACTATCCTCAACTCCCCAGAGACCCCTGGTGCAGCCTCCTTGCTCCCAGATAGGCCACATGTGCTCCTCAATGCAGAGGCCCCTCCTCCCATGAACCTGGGACCGACCTCGAGGTCCTGTTGCAATGAGGTGGTCCCTAAGAGAGAGATGGGGATTAGGGATGAGAGCTCCGGGGAATCCTTAGAGATCTGGCCCCCCATGTCCCCGCCCCTTAGGTCTCCATCTCTGTCCTGCCGGGGACGGGGGTTGGGGGGGGCAGACCCCTCGCTCTGACAGGGAGCAGGGAGGTTAGCCCCGGGATCTAGCCCATGGGCTGCCTGCAGCCTCCAAACCAAGGAGAAGTATGCCAACCTTCGCTGTTCCAAAGGTCCTTCTCCCTAGCCAGGGTGGGATTCAATGAAGCAACCATTTATCCTAAGAACCATCAGGCCGGGACGGTCTGTCACCAGCCAGGGGTCTTGAGACCCTTGGTGTAGGGCCCCTGTCAAAGATCCCTCCCCGTTCCGAATCCCTACTAGTACTGGGAGCCACTGGGAAACAGAAAGTGGCCCAAAGTCTGTACTAAAAGAGGGACTTACAATGAGAGGTGGGCGGGTATAGAGGATCCTTTGCTTTAGATGAACTTGGGGAGGGGGGAGGCACAAGGTGTTCACGTAATGGAAGGAGTTCAGGCGGTCAATTCTGCCTCAAAGGGAAGCAGACAGACAATTCTTCCGCACTTAGAGCGTCTAAGGGGCTTTAAAATCCAATGCGCTGGCCCCAGAGCATCTGGCCTTCATTGGTTCCAGTCTGGGAATGAAAGGAGAGGTCCTACATGCTGGGCTGTCCTCCGCCCCCGGACTGCCATGGGTGTCCCCGGTGCTTAGGTCTTCCTATAGCCATCTTTTTTGGGCATGGCACCTTGGGTCTCAGCAACACCTTTCCAGACCGAGAGGAACATTAATCTGAGGGAATGCTTTGTCCCTCAGCTTGCTGTCCCAAGAATGTAGAGCTTCAACTCTCTGGGTGCCCCCAGACAGACAGCCAGCAGCACCCAAGGAATTTTGGCAAGCCCTCCAACAGTATGTCCAGGGAATCATCGTTTCTGTGACTCCTGCCCAGTAGAGTGAGGAGGGAGGACAGGGCCCTGGAGCATAGAGACTTTGGAGGGGACTCTGTCCCTTAACCTCAAGTTGAGCTCTTGTGGGCGACTGGGGATTATCTCAGAGACCTTGGGGTCTGGAGACAGAAGTCCCTGGCTCTGCGGCTGAGAGCTGGGAAACCAGGGGGCCACGTGGAGGGTGGGGAAGCTGAGCTGTGGTTCAGTGCAGGAGGGAACCTCTGGGCTAATGCTGCCAGAGAGGAGACCGGCTGGGACAGAGCTCAGCGGACCAGGCCAGGCCAGGACTGTTACCCTACCTCCTTTTCCCTTCCCCTCTCTCACTGGGGAGGGGAGGGGGTCCTCCCCAATGAAGGGCCCTTGGAAGTCTGAGGGTTTTCATAATATCTTCTCCAGCGCTACTCGGAAGCCCAGGCACCATCCGGAGTCCCCCCCCACCCAGGTCCCCGCCAGTCCAGGGCCACCCTCCCTCCAGAAGCCACCTGCCCTGGGCAGCAATATCCACTCTAGTTCACCTGTGTGCACCTCTGCAGTGTCTGAGGATGCTCCTCTCTCACACGTGGTGACCGTGGCGACCGGGATCCCTGACGGGGCGCGCAGTTTAGGCGGGGTGACTCCGGAAAGGGCAGGGATCCAACCCCTCCTTCCTGGGGGGCCCAGGGCTAGCCCTGGCTGGGCGAACTTGGGTCTGGGGCGGGGGGGGGGGGAGAGACTTGATTTATTTCCTTTCCTATTACGTGCCTCTCTACATCCACCACGTACACCAGGCACAGGCACGGGTACCCTCCAAGGCTTAGGCTTGGTGAAGGAAGCCGCTGCTGCAACGCAGCCCCCACCCAGCCCCAGTGGAGCTGGGTTCTCAGGTCCCCACCATCAGAGTCCCAGCCAATCCTCTCCCCACCCCCAGCCCCCACGACCCCCGCTGGAGCCAGACCCAGTTTTGAATTCTTAAATTTTATTTCAAACAGGATTTGCAAATAAAAGCTACTAAAACCGGCCCTACTCTCTTCCTGGATTCTCGGGGGGGGGGGGGGCCCTGTCCCCCTTTTTCTTCCTCCCCAGCTGCTCTGCCTCCTCTCAGGCTCCGGGGAAAAGCAGAGCTGAAAGGAGTCCTCCTGCACCGGACCCCTAGCCGCCTGCGGTTCAGGCCAGCAGCTCCATGCACCAAAAGCACCTGTCCCCAAGCTGGGGGATGGACCCACCCTCAGTCCTGGGCAGGGAGAGTCGGCATGGGTCGGGATCAGGGACCTCGAAAAATGAGGCTACAACCAGGGAAACCTTCTCCACCCCCAGGTGTCCCAGGTACAGGGACCTTCCGCCAAAGGCCACCAAAGACGTTGTAGGCAAGAGGGCCCCGGGCCAGGGAACCCACTGCGTCTGCACCAGTCGCTGCTCTCCTGGGGGCGCGTTCTCCCTGAAGCCCCGCAGGCTGAGACACTGCAAAGTGGTTTACCCTCCTTGACCAGGAAGGCTGAAGCTTTTTCCTTTTTACCCAGAATCTCTTTATTTATTAATTTTTTTACCCAAGACCTAAGTTTGTATCGCAACTTTGGGTTGTGAGGATCCCAGTGGCCACAAGAAGACAGAGGTGGCCCTGGTGGGGGGGGGGGGGGGTAAGAGCATGGAGGCCAAAGCGCGCTGGTCAGAGTCTCACTCCAGGCTGGCCGTTCCCAGCACTTAACACTTTGCAGTTTAAGGCCGACGTGGGGCCTGGGTGGGGTCATGCACAGCTCGAGGAAGGGAGAGAAGGGTTATCGGATCCCGCGCCCCCACGCTCCCGCGGCGCTCTGTCCGGACCCGGGGCCCCAAGTGGCCGGTCTGCAGCTGAAGCCCAAGGATTCCCCCTTCCCCCAGCGGGATGGGGGGGGGGGGGGGCGACTGCCTCTGAGCCGAAAGAAAAAAAAATCCTGGTAGGACGGGAGGCCTGAGCGCCGGGACCCCAGCCAGCCCAAGGCAAGGCCCTTGCCCCGGAGGTCCCAAATTCCGCGCAGGGAGAGACGTGTTCACTTTCAACGAACTCAATCCTCAACCGCAGGGAAAAGAAAAAAAAAAGTTCCGGATTAGGCGTCGGAAAATCAAATTAACAAGAGACGTGTGAGAAACACCCTGTTGGTGGGGGTGGGGTGGGGTGGGGGTTGGCGCGGGGAGAATAGTCCAACGACCCCTTAATCTTTCTCCAGGGTGGAACCCACGAAATGGTTCCCAAATCCGGCTCCGAGGGCTAGCGCCCTGCACCTCCCCCCACCCACGCGGCTCGCAAACAGCCGACGGACTTGTCACTTTTATTTAAAATCTCAACACTCGATCATTTATTTCGTTTTTGCAACCAAACAAGTAATAAATATTATTTAGCACTTTTTTTTTCTTTTTACAAAAATAAAACAGATGATACACTCTCTGCAGGACCGCGAGCGGAGGAGAGATGTTACGCGGCAGACGCTGTAAAGCCCGGTACCGCAACGCGTGGGAGGCGCCCAGGCAGTTCTCGGAGGCCGCGAGAAGCACGTGGGAGAGTTTGTCATTCGTGTTAAACGTGGCAAAAAGAAACCGACATACAGGAGGCCAGGCTCAGACTCCGGTGGGGCTGGCAGTCACGTGAGCAAACAGCTTCGCAGCAGCACTGGCCTCATTATTGATAATATATTTACACACCCAAGAAAGAAAAACCTCAAAAGCCAACAGAACTCCCAGGTAACTCCAACCACATTCACAGCAACAGCCTTTGAGTTCCGTCAAACCCTCGGGTATCAGAATGACTGCCCCCAGTCGGGCAATAAACCAAATCACTTTGTGCTTACAGACGGAAAGAATGGGGGGGGGGGGGCAGGGAGGGCGAGTCTATCTGAAAATAACTAAAAAAAAAAAAAAAAACCCAAAAAACAAAAACCGCCCCCAAAGTCGACAGTTTTATATTATTCCAATCCACAAGTGGTTCTAGTCTGACTTTCTAGAAGGCCTGCTTGTATTGTTGAATACGGAACATAGATTTATTTAAAAAAAAAAAAAAACAACAAACCACACCCTCAAAAGCAATAGGGGCGACAGGCAGGAACCGCAGTAGTTCTCAGACAGTTGTGGGTTTACCCACATTGGACGAGACCGTCAATGCTTCTGGTACCGGATGCCAATTTTCAGCTACCTCGTAGCCCCTGGCTCAGGGCCAGAGACGACCCTTGAAGGCGAGGCCTGACGGCCGGTCCTGGAATACAGCTTCTCCCAAGTCTCCTACCCGCCAAGAAAGGAGGAAGGAGAGGAAGTCCCCAACGCTGTCCTCCCTCCTCCTCCTCCCCCATGTAACGAAGGGCTGCCAGGGCCGAGCGCGGCCCGCATCCTAGAAGAAACCAATTTAAGAATCACTTTTTTTGGAAGGGGGAGGGGGAGGGAGGTGTCGAGGGAGGGGTGCACACAGCAGTGCCTTCTTTTACAATGGTTTCTTTCGGAGCAGCGCTGTTTAAAGCCAGAGAGGGCTGCACCCAGAGCGCACGGCCCTGTCACTCCCCACTGTCCGGTGCGCGCCCCCCAATTGCTTCGGTTCCCCAGTGCTGACGTCCTCATCATTGCGCCCCACCCCCACCCCCAGCCCAACGTCCTGTGATCTTGGGAACTGAGCTCCCGGGCCCCAGTGCCGGCCAGGCCTCGCTTCCCCGCAGCCCCCGGGTCCCTCCGTTCGCCAGAACGCGCCGGCGGCCGGCAGCTCACTTGGCGTCGGAGGTGAGGCGCGGCAGGCTGCCGGCGCCCATGGCCGACACGTGGTGGTGCGGCGGCGGCACCTGGCACATGCTGCAGGGGCAGGGCATGCCGCCCCAGTGCTGGAAGCCGCCGCCGCCCCCGCTGCCGCCGCCCCCGCCCGCCAGCGGGGCCGCCGCCGCCGCGGCGGACGGAGACTTGAGCAGGCCGTGCGGGGGCCGAATGGAGCCGACCGACGACAACCCGGAGCCGGGCAGGGAGGCGCTGGACACCGCGGCGGCGGCGGCGGCGGCGGCGGCGGCGGCGGCCGCGGGAGGCAGGATGGGGTGGTGAACCGCGGGGTGGTGCGCGGCGTGCGCGGCGGCCGCGGGGTGCGCCGTGGCGGCGGGCAGGGGCGCCGAGTGCGCCAGGCCGCCGCAGGCCGACGGGTGGAAGCCCGCGTGGTGGCCGCCGTAGATCTCGCTCACCAGTCGCTTCATCTCCTCCAGGGAGTTGGTGAGCATGAGGATGTAGTTGCGCGCCAGCAGCAGCGTGGCGATCTTGGAGAGCTTGCGCACCGACGGGCCGTGCGCGTACGGCATGACCTCGCGCAGCCCGTCCATGGCGATGTTGAGGTCGTGCATGCGCTTGCGCTCGCGGCTGTTGATCTTGAGGCGTAGCTGCTGCAGCTCGGGCTCCGTCATCTGCTTCTTGTCCTTCTTGGTGGACGACGCGGCCGCCGACGATGCGGACGACGAAGTGCTGGACGAGGCTGACTTGAAGCCGCCGCCGCCGCCGCCCAGCTTGTCCCCGGGGTGCGCGCCCGCCGCGCCCATGGCGCCGCGCAGCTCTGCGCTCAGCTCCGGAGGGCCGTCGCTCGGCGTAGACGAGGACACCGTGCCCCCCGTGAAGCCGCTGCCGCCACTGCCTTTGCTCCGGGCCGGCAGAAAAAGGTCATCGGGCTCTGGTGACGACGGGCGACTGGACACCAGGCTGGCGTCCGAGTCCATGGCCCCGAGGGATAGTCGCAGCTCTCGCGGGGTCCTCCCTCCCTCCCTCGGCCCTCGGAGCTTTGCGCACGCCTCCTGCGGAGAGGAGAAGAAACAGAAGAGAGAGATCTAGATCGAGCTCGAGGCACTCAGAAAAAGAGAGAGAAAGAGAGAGAGAGAGAGAGAGAGAGAGAGAGAGAGAGAGAGAGGAGAAGCTGCTCCCGCCTGCACCGCAGCGTGCGGTCCAGGTGCGGGTGGCCGGTGGTTTTGTGTCCACCTCGCTTCCTTCTAGCGGCAGGCAGGTGCGCACGAAGTAACCTCTCTCTTTCTCTCCCCACTTCCTCAGCTCTCATCCACAGGTTGTTTTATTCCAGGGAGCATTGGAGCCCCTCAGAGAGGGTGGCCTTCTGGATGCCTTCAATTAGGAATCGGGAGGCCGAATCCCCAGGGCTGGAATGGCAAGTGAGGGTTTTTCTTTGGGAGGACGGAGATCTAAATAGAGAAGTATTTATTTGGTTTCTCAAACGCATCGACCTTATCTCCATCGACACCGAGCAACAAACACACAGGCACCCGGCGCCCGCGAGCCTAGATAACGTGCGTCGCGTCCGGGGACCGCGGGGAGCTTGCCAGCCTAGCGGGACTTGGGCAGAAGGAGCTGTGGTCGCTTCGACTTCTGGCTTTTGGGCGAAGGGGGTGCTGAGGTGAGTGTGGGGAGGATCAGAGCGGCGAAGCCACTCAGGGGAACCGGCGGGCAGGGGCGGGATCGGGGCCTTCTCTAACCGAGCTTCCTGGGTCGCTTGCGAGTTGAGGGGCGTCTGTCCCTGGGATACAGGCTGGGGCTTCTGGGAGGGGGTGGGGGGGCGGGGACACTTACTGTGGATGCAATTAGAGGAGCTCCTTCCCAAAAGCCGCAGTGGAGAACCGGGCTCCGGGCGGTGATGTCGCGTTGGTCTATAATAAGCATCCGCACCTTTCGGGGCTCCGCCGGTTTTTTATAGCCCGGTGGCGGCGGCGACCGCGGCGGCGGTGGCCGAGGCGGGGGCGGGGAACAATGTGCGGGTCCTGGAGGGGCCGCCGCGCCAATGAGCTGGGCCCGCCCGGGGGGCTGGGAAGCTGATGTCATCCGGGCTAATTCCGCTCAATGAAACTCGCCCGGCCCGCACACGCCTCCTCCCCGCGCACAGCCAATGGGCGTCGGCGGCCGGGAGATTCTTGGGGAGGGACTGGAGGAGGAACCCGAGGAGGGGGTGTGCGAGGCGAGCAGGAGGAGGAGGAGGGGTGGGGAGGGCTTGCCGGGGAAGTACCGAGGGCAGAATGCAGTTGAGATAGAGAGGGAGCGTTGTCAAATTTCTGTAAAAATACGGTGACCACAGAGTCAGGCTGGAGGATGGCGTGGGCTTGGGGTTCTGCCGACGAACTAACCTGATACCCAAGGCGATCGGATCTTTGGGGATGCGCACGAATAACCCTGGCGATTCAGGCGCTGGGGCTGGAGTCTCCCCCTTTGCTTTTCATCTCCCTCTCTCTGGGCTCCCGTTGCCCGCCCCCCTCCCCATCTCAAACGTTTCATCAACACGGGGGCATTTGGAACCCCAAGGGTAAAGGACAACCAGGCGCAAGTTAAGCACGCTCCTCCGCGGGCGGCCGGTAGCGCCCCCAGCTGGGGGCAGGGCCTCGCGAGGCAGAGGGCAGGGAAGGACCTGGAGCACCTGCTCCAGAATGGCGTTTTGAAAGAAATCTCAACTCTTCGTAAAGTCGGGAATGGCGTGGACACAGGGAGGAGGTGTTTCCGCACAGTAACCGCGCTAACAGAAGGGCAGAGTCTAGCGCCCAAAGTGCCGCGCCCGCCCTGCGTGTCTTAGCTCTGGAACCGATGGTGGTATTTTCAGCATCACTCTTGTGGTCGTCTCCACAAAATGGGAAAATGAGGTAGGAGGGAAACGCTGGTTTGTCTGAAAAAAAAAAAAGAAAAAGAAAAGAAAAAGAGAGAGGGAGAGAGAAAAAAGTCGAAGGCCTGGGCAAAGACTTCTCCAGGCTTTGGGCCAGACAGCGAGATCCAACTCCTTGCGGCTGCATTCAGACCCCTTTCACCAATCGCAGCTTGGCTGCTAAGCCCGGAAACGCTTGCCCATCAGGGATGAAACCTGGTCTTAGAGAAGCAGCTAGCTGAGGTAGGTTAGCGGCACTGACGCACTCATCCATTTTACAGATGGGAAAATCCGGAGACCCTGTCTACAGCAAGCCCACGGACAACACTGCTAAGTCTTTACCGCGCAGATAACCGGCGTGGGCGGTTCCTGAGCAGCAGTGGCGGCCGTGTGTCTCTAACCTTTTCCCTAAGCTGGATTCCTTCCATCTGTACATTTCCAGCACGGAGGGTTGCTCCTGCAGACCGCGGGCACTAGCCGTTTAAACTGCGCACACACATACATACACAAACACACCCCGGCCCTCCCTCCCAGGGAGTGTTATGGCCTCTGTTTATGTGGTTGTTTAGGAACTTTTAATTTGCACGCACGGCTTGAAAAACAAAGTCGTTCGCCTTGGCGTTGGGAAGGCACGAAATAAACGAATACAAAAATAAACCCACGGGATGGCTCCCAGTTTCTGGGTAAGACTCTGATAGAAACCTCGCGGGCTCTCGCCTTCGCCCCAATCTTGTGCTTTCTGGAGCATTATTTTTCAACCCGTGTGTTTCCCAGCTGGCTCTGCAGCCATCCGTTAAATATGTATTTAAAACATGAAGAACTGAAGCGTGGAGATAGATATGTCGTCCAACGGTTGCGGAGGATGACCCATAACCGTTGAATTAGGAGAATCTGTCGCATGGTCGAACGCTGCGGGGGGGGGGGGGGGGCGGGGAGGGGAGCAGAAAGAGCTAGAGTATTTAGAGGATCGTTCCTTTGGGCCTCCCCGGCCGCAGGCAGTGAGGACATTCGTGGGAATGTGAGCTGCGGGCCACCAGCCGGGGCGTGGACTTGTGCGCGCGCCAGTGTATCTAATAAACACCGGCAGGCGCACTGTGCGCCCGCCTGGGTTGCAGACGCTGAGGTTAGTCCAGACGGCGGCGGCGGCACGTGTCCTGGAGCCCCGGTTCCTTCTTTTGTTGCTTGTCACCGGCCACTGTCCGCGCCAGAGTGCGCGCCCTGGGGTTCTTTTCGCGCTTGCTCTAGTTGAGGGGTCCGTTCTGGCACCATGCGTACTTAGAAACAGGGAAGGCAGAGTCCAGAGGTAGGAGAGCTGGCTTATTGGCCAGGTTCCCGCGTGAACGCCCATAAGGACGCTCCAGGCCCCAGCCCCGGGCAGTGGTGGCTGTTCTGGGCAGCGCAGCGGCACCTCGCGGTCCTGACTCCCGATGCCCGGAGCTTGGGCTGGCAGCCGTAGGCTGAGGACCCCTTCTCCCGGCAGCATCCCCCCCAACATTCCGTGGTTGCCAGAAAGTCGCTCAGGAGGTAGGGGCCCCCTGTGGCCCCCTGCGCTCCTTTAGTCCAGGGCAAAACGGTCGCCGGACCCATCTCTCTGGGTCTCCGAGTCCTACCCGCTCCGGGAATAATGCAAAACGGGAGCCCGGCCCCTGGCGCCTGCCCTCGTGCGTCCGGAGGCCCCCTGGCATTTGCTCTGCTCTTGAGCCCCGGCGCCCGGCGTGCACGGCCTGGGTGCGTCCCGGGCCACGCCGCAGCCCCTTTCCGGGAAATTGAGTGCTCACTTTGCCGAAGCTAATCGGCCCCGGCTCCGGGCGTCCCTGGCTGGCCCGGGCGTCCAGAAGCTGTCGGCCTCCTCCGTCAAAACGGAAGACGTGTTTTTCCCTCTCCTTTGTGCTTCCCTCCCACAAAAGGCCGGGTGAGCGTCGCGGCCGGCCTTTGCTCAGTCGCCGGGCGGCCCGGGAGGAGTTTGTGCCAAATCCGCCGGGGCGGGCTCGCGCGGGGCTCTAAGGGCTCAGACCTCCCACTGCTTGCCGGGTCCCTCCCGGGCCATTCTTTCGCGGTGTCGCCTTTCCCTTCACAAGTTCCTGCACACTTTCAGGCAGCGGCTCGGCCAGACTGCCAAGGACAGCAGCGGCCTTGCTCGGCGTGGAGCCGGGACCGATGGGAGGAGGCGAGGCTGCCGGCACCGGAAAAGAAAGCAAATTAAAAAAAGCAGTTGGGCCATCGCTCCAGGCCCGGAAACCAGGAGGGATGAGGAATGGTGGCGTTTGGCGACGAGGGGGGCGGGGGGAGCCATGAGACCCCCTCAGGAGAACTCTGCAAACAAATGGCCTCTGTCTTCCTTGTAAAACTCAGACCCCGGAGCCGTCCACGGTCATCCCTGTCCGGGGACCCAGCGCCGAGCACCGGGCAGGACGCGTGGAAGGTGCTTGCTAAATACTACTGAATGCACACGCCTGCAGAGGTGCACAGGGGCTGGTGTGAGACACGATTCCTAAAATACATGTAACGTTCTGTGTACAGGGCAGACCATGAGGTCTGTAATCTGGACTGTTGGAATATGGGAACCTTTAGAATGAATGACAAGGGCAGGGACTCCCATCTAATGGCCACCTCAAGGCGAGTTAAGTTGGGCCAGACGCTTAGTGGGCCTTGAGAGGCTTCATCTCATTTAATCTCTCACTGATCCTGGGAGCGTCGTTTACTTACTTTGCTCACTCCCATTTTACAGACTGGGAAAACTGACCCTCGAGGGCGGTGTGGCCATTTTGTCAAGGTCCTGGGAGCAGAGAAGCAGGTCCAGGCAGAGAGGGTGAGGGCGGGCATCAGAGACATCTTGAGTTGTCTGTTTTCAGTCTCAGATTCTCATCCCTAAAATGGGTTTCTAGAAGCTACTGTGACCTCAAAAGCTATGTCTGCTGTGAGATTGGGAGGAATGAGGGAGAGTCAAACGATGCCCTCCCTTGGAAGTTTCCCTATTTTGTTAATACTCGTGTTATGGGAGCCCTGAGTCGCTGAGAATATGGAGGAACCCCGCCCAGTCAGAAGAGGCTCAGCCTGGGTAGAATCTGGAAGGAATGCCCAGGGGCTTGGGAGGAGGGGTGCTGGGAGAGCGAAAGGGAAATGACAAACCAAAAATCCCCCCCCCAAAGAACCCCCCAAACTAATAATAGCCCCTTCTCCCTAGAGAGTTCCACCCTTTGAATCACCCACGTCCACGGAGGTAGCAATGGTTGCCATCTGCCCCTAAGGATCAGCGACATTGAAGTCAACCCGGTGTCCCAAGTTCACCGTGGAACAAAGTTGAGGTAGGACTGAGGGGCGACCAGGAACTAACTTCATAGCTCCCATTTGTTTATCTCACCCAACTTGTGCAACGGGCCCTTCGGTGTTTAGAAGGAGGCCCGCTGTTCCCATTTTACAGATGAAGATATTGAAGGCTAGAGATCAAGGCAGGGTCTGGGTTCCACCTCCAGCCCACTGGATCCCAAGTCCCAGGGGTCTTGATGCGTCAGTCCTGGGTTTCCATTTGCTCGCTCTCCTCTTTCCTGAGACTCTAGGCGCCTCCCCTTTCCCCCTCCACCGCCCCTGCCCCCCCCATGCAGATTAATCCAGAGCGGAAGATGGGGTGAACAAGTTGGGGAGCACGGGTGGGAGTGTCCCTGATCGGGTAGCTGGCCCTGAGGTGAGGCGAGCTTCACTCGGGTATGGGGTGGCACGGGCAGGGCAGGAGGGACCTAAGACCCTGGGCAAGAGGAAGCGGCGGGCGTCGGAGCGCAGGAGAGAGTCTTCTAGGCTACAGGTGCCAACAGCGCGCGGCAGATTCCGAGGCAGGACCTGCGTGCGCTCCCCGCACCCGGTGGAGCCTGCAGCGGGGGCAGCCGCACGCGCGGAGGGCGCGGGGCCTCTCACCTCCGAGTGCCTGTTGTTCAGCTCCAAACACGGAGTAAATGACCTTCCTTGCTGCATCTGGAAAATGTAGCAGTTCGATGCCTCCCCGTAGCCTTCAGGATCCAGTCCAGGCCCTTGACCTCGGCCTTCGGGTCCTAACCGGATCTCCGCCGGCTTCTCAGGGTCTCCCGCTCCCTCTCCCCCTTTCTCAGGACCCGGAGCGTCTGTCTATCCCGGGGCTCTGCCCTTTCCCCACCTTCGCCTCCGCCTCCCCGACCCCTGCCCTCCTCCTGTCTGTCCGTCTGTGCCCCATACTACCCTCTCAGGGGTCTTCCCGGGAAGACCACCCCCCCCTCCTTGAGCTCCTGCGGCACCCAGAGCTCTCCCCACCTCCAGCAGGGTTCACCCCACTGCATTTCACCCACTGGCTCCCTCCCCGCCGGCGAGCGCCTGGAGGGTCCTCACGGTGCCAGAACTCACTTTGCATCTCTGAGCCCCAGAGTGGGGACAGGTCCCAAGAGAGCTCAATAAATCCAAGTAAGGGCCTCTGACAAGACAGTTACCCTGAAAGTTTTCTTGGACTTTGCACACACCACAAAAGACAACAATAACAATAGCGGCAAAGGTACAAGTCTCCCCCCTCATTAGACCAGTTTCAAAAATGCCTGATGAGGACCGTGCCGCTCACTCCTGGTCATATGGGTGGGGAGTGGGGGCGGGGGGCAGACAGCCCCCGACCCCAGGCAAACAAGTCATCCCGTAAGGCGGGGGGGGGGGGGGGGGGGGGGGGGGGCGGGAGATGGGCTCCCACCGGTTTCCTGCCGCACTCCGCCCGGCGGGGAGGGAGGGGAGCGCGGGGCGAGAGGTGCGGCGGGGTCCCGGGGTACCCGGAGCTGGCGCGGCCAGGGATCCGGGCAGGGCCTCCGACGCCCGGCGCCCTCCCCCCGGCTCAGCCCGAACGCGCGGCCGGCCCGGGGCTGGGGGGTGTGTTTCCCCAACCAGGGGTCCCGGGCCCCGAGCCCCAGCTTCACGCGGCTCCGCAGCGCGGGCGGAGCAGGGACCGGGCCGCACCTTCCCCCCGGTTGGGGACCCGAGGCACAGCCCTGACCCCTGCGCCCGCACGCGCCACCCCCTTCTTGGGTTTGGAGAACCGGGTGGGGAGACAGGTGCCTGAGGGTTCCTCTTCTCTTCCGCGTTCCCTTTGCGCGCGCTTCCTTGGCTTCTATCAGTCTCTTTTCTCCTCCCCCTCCAGCATGTCTCCGTTGAGTTTTGATTTTCCCTCCTTACTGAAATGACACATGCCAGGCTCCTGAGAGCCAGGAACCTCAGGCTGACTCCCCGCCCCCTGCCACCTCTCTCCGGACCCTGGTGGTCCCAGGACGCACCACACCAGCATTTAGGTGGGGGCTTGTTGGACGTACAGAGCCTTAGGCCCATCCAGACCTAGTGAGAGGGAAGCTACATTAACCAAGCTTCCCAGGGGATGCATGGCACATTAGAGTTCGGGGAGCCTTGCGCTAGGTATCTTGGGGGGTCGTCCTCAGGCGCCTACTCCCCAGGGTCCTTGGGTCTTCCAGCTCCAGACACAGCCCCTTTCTGGGGCGGACAAAGCTATTTCCTGGAGAGTCCACAACACCTCCCCAGCCACTTGTATGGTGCTCACTCTTACCCCCTTGGCCATCTGTTAAATAAAATTTAGTGCACGCTTTCACAAATGCAAGCCCGTTGTAAAACAAAAGTAACTTTGAAATAAGGCAGAATGCAAAAGTCGCCAATAGTCCAACCCTCTTCCCCTGCGACAAGTCACTGTCCAACGTTGTGGCAACGTCCTTCCAGACTGTGTAAGGGTTTGTTACCGCCTTCTTTGATTTCTTAGCGCCTCTTGGACGGCCTTCCACATCAATACAAGATTCACCCGACCCCTTTAACAGTATAGACCTGCACCAACCCATCCCCTTTAGATTCTCCCCTCCTTTGCCTGTTCAGCCTCGAAAAGCTGGTCAGAACCGGAAACTCTGAAAACGTGTTTCTGCCCTGTGTGCCCTTGTGGTGGGAGGGACCTGGGGGTCCAGGCTCCTGCCCAACAAGGCACGGTAGGTGCTCCCTTCCTGGCTCCCGCTGGGCTCTCAGCAGCACCAGATTCTCCTCTGAAGAGTCTCTCCCTCCCAGCAGGTGTACTGGGAAGAATTGGTTTCCACTTTGCTTACAGTCCGGGAAGCCGAACCCACGTCTGAGATGTGGGTTGGCTGTGTTCAGTGTGTGAAGAGAGCCTTCCTAGTCTGGGACCGTGACCAGGGCAGAACTTGGGGTCTGTGATTTTGGACGATGCAGGAGTTTTAGCCATTCAGTTCCCTTATTTTCTGTCCCCACTTCCAACCCCAAAGAGCATCCACTTCTGGGTTGACTCTAAGGCCAGGTCTAAGCAAAGAGGCCACTCTGCTTAAGCGGTAGGTGCAGTTTTGACTAGAAGAAGAAAAAGAAGAGGAGGAGGGAGAGGAAGAGGAGGGGGGCAGGACGGGAGAGGAGGAGGAGGAGGAGAAAGAGAAAGAAATCACATCGTATAAACCGCAATTCTCTCTTCTTTAAAACATGCTTGAATAGGCGCTGTGTAGCATATGCCTAAAATTAAACTCCAAACAGTTTAAAGAGTATTTGATTAAAAGCAAGTGTCCCTGGTGCTTCCTTCCCTCGGGTCCCCAGAGGAACTACTGTTACAGTTTCTTGTGTATTCCAGAAACACACACACACACACACACACACACACACACACACACCCCTAGGCCAGCACACCACCAACACACATATTTACAAACATACACCTTCTTCTCAAACACCCTCACCAAGGTGGTCAGAGGTGCAAGGAGCCTCTCCTAATCTCAATGAAGACAGTTTCCTCCGCCTCAAAAGCAAGCATCACAGCATCAGAATCTGAGAACACCAGCGTCCTGATGGTACTTTTTCTGCTCCCCTTTAATCACTGCAAGCTAGGACAGTTCAAGCCCCAGGTGACGAGAGATCAAGGAGCTTCCTGCACTGAGACAGCTTCTTCCAAGTGTCCCCAAGACAGGACTTTAAGTCACTGCCAGAAACTTGCAGGGGAGTCCTTTTTTTTTTTCATATATAATTGTAAAATCAATAGTACGCCTTCTATCTGGAGGGCAACGAGGCAAAGAGATATAGACAGACATACCTTAAAGAATATATATAAGACCTCAAGATGAAGCTAATTAGTTATTGTTATTTTTGTTTGTTCGCTGAATAGGTAATATATTCACAGAGTTCAAAAAAAATTTTAAATATAACGAAAAGATTGCGGCCCTTGTCCCCCAGCCACCTTGTTCCCTTGCTTAGTCACTGTCTCGATCATTTCAGAGACAGTCGCTGCAAATGCAGGCAAAAATGTATGTTCCCCTTTTTATACAATTTTGCACGTGCTGTTTTCCCCACCTTGCTTTTTCCAGTTAATATTGGGCGATCTAAGTGATCTTGGAGATCATTTCTTCTCAGTGTATTAAAAGCTCCTTCCTTAAAAAAGTTCATCCTTCTGTAATATGGATGTACTGTAACTTATTTAGCTATCAATTTGTCTTATTTGTCTTTCAAATGTTGAAAGACATTTAGATTGTTTCTGATTTTTTACTGTTACAAACAATGCTGCGATGAAATACCTTGTAAATTATCATTTGCATATATGTCCTAAGGATAAATCCCTAGAATTAGTATCATTAAGTCAGGTAGTCTGTGCCGTTGGTAATTTTGATAGATGCTACCGCGTTGTTACTTAAGTAGTATCCAAATTTATGTTGCGATGTAGAAGAGATACAGCCTGGCTGACAGCTCATTTAAATGTTGAGTTTTTATTTTCCTGAGTCCAGAGAAAATGTGATCTCTAATTTGGATGTCAGAAGAGGTGACGGGCGGACCACTGTGACTCTGCAGGATAGAATAATAAAATGTCATTTCCCCCTTTAAAACGTCAAGCTACAAATTCTAATAGATTTCAACATCTGGTACCATTTCCGATCCTTCCCAAGATGTACTAATGACTTTTTCCACACAGTTGGGTAGAAGGGTCCAAGAATCTTTATGCTTTGGGCATGATAATTCAGATATTTACTGGGCTCCTTTCTTGTGCCATGAACTGGCCTGTGCAGGGGACCAGCAGTGAACAAAACAGATAGCATCTCTGCTCTCAAACCCGTTAACAAAAGTAATTACTATCATGGTTCTTAGTGTAATTTATTTTGATTCTCTCAGTGGCTGTGTGAGGTGGTTAGAGTGGGGTGTGTGGGATACAGTTACTGCCCCCCACCCAGCACACTGCTGATGGTTCCTCCAGATCTGTTCCGGTTTCTGTATAGGACTTCTGGTTGGACACGTGGCCACCGGAATAAGGACTGCGTTTCCCAGCCTCCTTTGTGACCAAGTTCTGGCCAAGGGGATGTGAACAGAAGTGGTACGTGCAATTTCCAGAGGCATCCTCCAAGTGAGGGAGTGTGTTCTTCTCGTTTCACCTTGACTTCCTGCTGTCTGGGGTCCCGACGTGATGGTCAGGGCTGGAAGAGCCGCTGGAGTCATGAGGTGGCCATGGGGCCACATAGGAAAGAGCATTAGGAGAGAAGGAGCCTGGGTTCTTGATACTGTGGGGTTCCAGGCCTCCCCAGGACCCGTTCTCTGGTCTCTTAGGTGACTGCAACACCCCTCTGCCTTCTTAAGTCCATCATTATGTTGGGTTTTCTGACACAGCTAAACTGGATCCTAACCAAAGGGACTTTTGAATGCCAAGTGGGGCACTTTTGGACGTCAGAAGAGACATCTCCCTGCTGCCAACGTCTTTGTTACATCAGTTGAGCCTGAATCCTAACTAATGCCCAGGGCAGAATCATAACAAGACGGGAGACTTGCGATATCGCAGTGTTATGAGGCCACCCTCTCTTGAGAGGAGGCTCTAAGGGAAGGGCGAGTGAGTACGTGTGGTCACGCACCGTGTCATTCAGGAAGTGGTGGTGGTGGTTGGACTCATTCTGGAGGCTTCTCTAATGGATGGTGTGGGTCCTGATGGCCCCTTTACTCTTCCTGGTAGTGTCTTTTCATGATATGTAGCAAAGGCTCCTGGGCAGATAGCGTCGATGTTTGCCCAGATCCCTTTCTACCATTTCTCTGCACCCTTCAGGCTGTGGCGAGCTTCATTTTCAACGGCCAGCACCTCTGACTGATCTTTGCAGGGCCGTGCTTAGTTGCCTGGAGCCGATTTGCTGAATGTGGAGAGGGCTGATGGCACAGACCTTCTTACTTCTGGCTCAAGGCAACTCCAGAGCATAATTTCTACCCCAAGGATGCCCCGTGGGTTCAGGTTGAAGCCCAGACACTTTAGCACTTTGGCCTGAGATCTTTTCTTGGCTTTCTCCTCTGGCCTGGCTCCTCGGTGCCCTGGCACCGCTTTGATAAATCACTTAGCCATGAACACCCATGTCACTATTACCAGCTGTGCTCACACGGGAGAAGGACAGCTCTGTATCATGTGGCAGTCTGTGTATAGTGCCCCTCTGCCCAGATGGCTGCTCCAGCCACCTTATCTTGTTGCTTTGTCTTCCTCTCTTCTGTTGCAACCTCTCTTTTGTGTTGATGGCAGCCCCGGCTCCAGCGGCAGGAAGGAGAGGGGCAAGTGGAAGCCACATCACCTTCCTTGAAGGTAAGGCCCCGAGGCTGCAGGCAGGACTTCTGCTCACAGCCCATTGGCCTCTCTTAGTCACATGGCTACACCTAAAGGCAAGTGAGGCTGGGAAATGTAGTCTTCAGATGAGGGGCCAGGGGCCACCAATTACAGCCAATGAGGAGCTCCCACACTAACAGAGATGGAAGAGAATGGATTTTGGGGGCCGGTGGAGTGGTGGTGGGGCAGCAGTTGCTGTCACACCTAGGAATCACTACGTTAAATGCTACAACTAAATTTTTCTATGGCTGCTGATGTGGGACTTGCTTCGAAAGTATCCCTTTAGCTGCTACGACCAATTCCAAGGCAGCCAGCTGTGGACGCCCCAAAGTACTGTTTCTGGAGAAGTCCTTTTCAACACCTCCAGCATAGTTGTTGGTGACCCAGGCATAGAGGTGGAAACTGAGGCCAACACAATGGAAGGGGGGAGGGTGCAGACAGAGCTTTGACAGAAAGCTGATGTGAAGAGGGTGGCACAGGTTTCCTGGAGATGGGCATCTCTGATAAGAAAAGGAGTGGACTCAGCATGAGAAACTGGGGGGAGGGGGGTGGCCAACCTTGGGTTGAATGGTGCCCCCCATATATGCCCATGTCCAAATCATTGGAACTTGTGAATGTAACTTTATTTGGAAAAAGCATCTTTGTAGCTGTAATTAAGAATCTTGCGACCATCCTAGAATATTCAGGTGGGCCCTAAATGAGTGACAAGTGTCTTTATCAAAGCAAGGCACAGGAAGATCTGAGACAGACAGAAGAGCAGACAGAGAGGAGAAGGCCATGTGAAGAGAGAGGGGCAGAGGCAGGAAGGATGTGGCCACAAGCCAGGGAGCACCTGAAACCATTGAAGCCGGGTGAGGAAAGGAAAGATCCTCCTCTAGAACCTTTGAATGAAACCCAGTTCTACTGATACCTTGATTTCAGACTTCTGACCTCCAGAACCATGAGAAAATAACTGTCTGCTGTTCTTTTTTACTTTTATTTTTCATTAAAATTTTTTAATGTCTATTTTTGAGAGAGAGAGAGAGAGAGAGAGAGAGAGAGCACAAGTAGGGGAGGGGCAGAGAGAGGGAGACACAGAATCCAAAGCAGACTCCAGGCTCCGAGCTGTCAGCACAGAGCCTGACGGACGTGGGGCTCGAACTCGTGAGCAGTGAGTTTGAGATCATGACCTGAGCCAAAGTTGGACGCTTAGTCGACTGAGTCACCCAGGCGCCAACTGTCTGCTGTGGTAAGTCGTTTGGCAGACCAGGAAAAGCTTGCAAAGCAGGCACAGACTTCGGCTTGGAGATGGGGCAACCGTGCTGCAGATCTGTGAGGATAGAAAGGTAACTAGCCTTTGTCTCTCTGGGTCCTCTCTCCGCTACCTTCACCCTGGTCTCTGCTCCTGGCTTCCTCTGGTCGGGCTCTGACAGCCTCGGGGAAGGAAGGAAAAGGAGGCATTTATCTCCCAGGCTTCCCCCCTTGGAGGCCCTACAGTGGGAAGTCACTGTTCCTCCTACGGCAGTCTGTTCTGCCCTATTCTCTTTCTTCCGGGCTCTGGTAACCTCTCTCTCCCTTGTCCTTTTGGGCCAAAGGGTGGAAACAACACAAACACTCCTAGCTCAAATCTTACACTACCTCTTGAGGTCCCCCTACACCCCGGCCCTGTCTTTGTAAGTAGTCCCTTTGTAAATTAACCTTCAGCAAAGTATCTTATCTTGGCTGTGCTCTTTCCTGTTGGGACCTTGCCTGGCAGAGCTCACCAGGAGGCCCCCTCACCTGCTTTTGTCAAGGATGGGGATCAGCGTAGACGTGTAGAACTTCAGAAGGTGAGGGGCGAGTTTCCCGAGGGCCAGAACCCTGCCAGGGGGAGTTCTAGACATTCTGAAAGGCTAGGAGGGGCAGGCTTCGGGAACGGGAGCCAGTTTGCTACACAGAGCTTTGCGGAAGCCTTCTTTGTAGAAGAGAAATGTAAGAGTCCAGAGGGAAGGCCATGGGATGGCAAACGGGACACGTGACAGAAGAGGAAGGGATTTAAGCAGAACATAGAGAGCGTTCAAGGACACCTCCCTGGTTAACAGGAGACCGCTACAGTTTTCTCCGAACTAATTTATTAATCGTGAGTGAATTAATAATGCACCGATTATTTGTTTTCTGATAGTAAAAGCCATGCAGGGTCCTCATTAGAAAGTTTTGAAAATATGGGCCTTCTAGGTGTGGCAACCTTGGAAAAGCCAGGGTTTTATGGTAGTGCAGGTGAGAGAGGATAAGGATCCTGTTGTGAGCCGAATTGTGTTCCCCACCCCCCAAATTCCTACGTGGAGTCCTTAACCCCCAGGACTTCAGAATGTGGCTGTATTCGGATACAGGATCTTTAAAGAGGTAATTAAGTTAAAGTGAGGTCATTAGGTTGGGCCCCGATCCACTAGGACCCAAAGACACAGATACACAGAGAGAAGATAACATGAAGACGAAGGCCGAAGGCGGCCATCTCTAAGCCGAGGACAAGAAACCAGTCTTGCTGACAACTTGATCTTGGACTTCCAGCCTCCACGACTGTGAGAAAAGAAATTTCTGTTGTTCGAGGCTCCCTGTCATGGCAACCTTGGCACACTGATGTAGATGCCAACCTCGGGCAGTGGCAGGGATATGGAGAAAAGGGGACAGCTGGAAGGCATTCTTAGGAGACCAAATCAGCAAGCTTTGGGGACTGACTCCATATGGACAGTGGGGTGTGGAGTAGCCTAGGGTCTTGTTAGTTTTCTAAGGCCGGGTAGCCTGATGGATGGGGTCGCCACAACTCATCGACCAAGACGGGGATTCCATGGGGGAGAGCTGGTGTGTGAATACGGTGAGTTGGGAGCCCATGTCTGTGGGGACGTCCGGTGGCCACATGGGGACGCTGTCCAGGGAGCCGAGCCAGAGGGCCGGAGGGAGGCACAGCCGCGCATCCGCGTGAGTGGAAATCAGCGGGCAAGTAGACGGGCTGCTAGACCCGGGGGGATGCCAACATTTATTTTGCGTCTGGAAGGAAGAGCCCATCATCTATGGTGCTGATTGTCTGTCTCGCAGCTGTTCACGTTTATGAGGCTGATTCCAAAATATTGTCTGCCTCCCCTAATTTCTCTTTCAATCCATTGTTTCAGAAATTCCCCAGATAGGCACGGACCGACTACTCCCCAAATGCTAAATTGGTCAAATTAGGGGGAAGGCTGTCTGTTTAACCTACCCCTGTGATTATTTGGTACATATGGTGTTAGCATGCTGGCTTCCAGGCTCTACCATATGTGCAGGTAAGCGTGGAGCTGGCCGGGCAAACAATGAGCTGTGTCGCTCTCAGCGATCAACGTTCTTACCTCTTTGCACGCCGCCCACCTCCCCTCTTTAAACGTCTTTTCATTTGAAAAATGCATACGGACGTGTGTTGGAAATGTATACAGGTGGAAATAACTGTGTCGGCTGAGAACGATGATGCTATTCTTGTGATTATTGTTATCTTATTAATGGTCACAGCTAGCATAGATTGTACGATTACTACGCATCGGGCCCTACACTGTATCATTTTTAGGATATACAGCCTTCTAGTTAGATCCATGGTTCTTAAACTATGGAGGCTACAATGTTTGAGTTTTCTATCAAAGTGCAGGCTCTGGGTTCAGGCTGCGTGGGTTAGAATTCTAATATCCTCACTTGGTGAAACTCGGGCCATCCCGGGGAAAGCTACTTAGCCTTCCTGTATCTCAGTTTCTTCATCTATAGTAGACATTCCTCACAAGGTTAATGTGAGGGATCATTGAATGATATATGGAAAGCACTTAGAACAGGACCTGGGACATAGTAAAAGCTGAAAGAATGTTAGCTGTAAGTATTCCAGATTCCTGAGAGTATTCCAGGATTTTTTAATATTTTTTAATATTTTTTATAGGCATATAAAAAATTATATAATATAATATAATATAATTATATAATTAATATAATTAATATAATATATAATATATAAATATATAATATATATAAATATATATTTCTATATATTTTATATATATAATTTTTTATATTTATATTATATAAATATTTATATATTTATATATATTATATAAATATATAATATATAAAATATAAATATATTTATATTTTATATATTTATATATATTATATTATATATTTATATATTATATTATATTAATTATATATTATATTATATTATATCATTAATATAATAATATGATAGGTCATTTGTAATATAATATATAATTTACAATATATAATTTATAATATAATAGATCATTTATAATATAATAGATCACTTAGAATAGATCATTTATAATATAATATCTTGGGGCCTCAGTTGTTCATCTAAACCCGAAGTTTTCTTATTTGTCTAATATTCTGCAAAACACCTGCACCCTTCTGTGGTGGACTTTCTGTGGACTTTTACACAACCCACCATTCTGCATTAAGGCTAGATGAATGACCACGTGTTTCTGTTCGAGAAATTGCCCCCTCCTTTGAAAAAAAAACAGAACATGCTTGTGCCACGTCTTTCCCACAACACGTTTGGGATTTCAGTTACTTCTCAAACGGGGTTGTTACCGTTTTTCTGCTTTTAAACCCAAGCATTCGGTCCACTCTTCAGAAAGTTCTCCAAAATCCCTTCCCGAGTGGTGCCAGGCCCTCTCCTGCCTGACATTTTATTAAGAATTAAAAATAATGAAGCCGGCAGAGATACGGAGAGAGAGTCATTTAGAAACCTGGTCTCATGGCTGTTAATTTGTTGACAATGTGGTGTTTGTGGGGGAAGGGAGAGGGCAGGGAGGGAGAGGGCAGGGTCCAGCACGGCCATGCTCGACCAGGCCTTGCATTAATGGAGTAACAGCTGAACTAAGTGTTGGGACTGAAAACATCAAAGCCTGTAGTCTTTGAGATACCATTTCTTCTATTCCGCGATGTCAAAGGTGGCTGCGAATATATCCAGCGCTTTCTGGGTGGCATTGTTTAAGATGCCGGGCCCAGCAGATGGCCCCCAAATGCACCTCAGCCTGGTCGAGTAGGGACCACATATGATGGTATAGTCTTCTCATTAGCAAACAGGAAAAAAAGAAAAAAAAGGCAAGGATGAGAAAGGAGAGAGATGAAAAGAATACACAAAGACATTTACATATTTACATTGTCTCCCTCACATTTCAAATTCCCCTTTAGCTGAAGCTTCCTGGGCTTGCTTTTCTCCTTCTGTTTGTATATTTACTTGTGCTAAATAGATTATGGTAATCAGGCACATAAATGCATGCAACTGTTATTATGGCATTTTAATCACAGAGTTTGTCACTGGAAGCCTTCATTAGAATTCTCATAATCTTACTTGTTAGTGTAACAAACAGTAATAATGCCAAGGAGCTTGGATTAAGGCAGAGCCATTCAGACTTTAAAAGAGGAATATGGAAATGTTGTCAAATCTCCGCATTACTTATTGAAATGTCACATAAACAGTTCGGACTCTAAATATCTTACTCATTATAAGGATAGGAAACCAGGCAACCCAAAGATAGTAATTATGTCTTTCTGCTGAGCCCTACAAACATATGCCTTCCAGAGTCTTCCTAACTCCCCGAAATAACTGGATGGTTCCATACAGAGTCCTGGCCATATGTTATTATTGTGAAAATCAGAACAATTTATTATCGTATAATTTCATTTATTCTACGCGAAGCGGTAAGTATGTGTGAACACGAGCCTGTATCAAAAGTTCCTAATTCTCACTGTCTTTCAATTTTGATTAGTTGCCAAGTTGGTAGGAAAGATCGCAGTGGTTTATTTGTTTGTTTGTTTTCCGAGGAGTCAATAGCATAGCTATATGCAGGAGAATAAAACACTCTTTCTGGAAAGAGTGTGGCCTTGCATACAGGTCTAAGCACGGGAACACAACAGATTGACAGATGACCATCCTGGGTTTGCTCAAGCCCCAAATTTATTCTTTTTGGGTTTTTTTTTTTTGAGTTTATTTATTTATTTTGAAAGAGACAGACAGTGTGAGTGGCGGAGGGGCAGAGAGAGAGAGAGAGAGAGAGAACCCCAAGCAGGCTCCGTGCGGCCAACGCAGAGCACGACGTAGGGCTTGAACTCGCTGACCGTGAGCTCATGACCTGAGCTGAAACCAAGAGTCAGAGGCTTAACCGACTGAGCCACCCAGGCGCCCCTCAAGCCCCGAATCTAGACGTGACCTGTAAGTTCTGCGGGAAGCCCTACTTCAGTTACCCATGGCTGCATGACTAGCGGCTTCAAGCAATAACAGTGCATTGGGTGTACGATTTTGTGGGCTTCCCAGGCAATGCTTCTGCTAAACTTGGCATTGGCTGAGACGCTGAGACGGCTGGCAGGTCCGATGTGGATTCTTAGCTGGGGCCTCAGTTCCTGCCTCCTGGGCCACCTCCCCACAGCTGCACGACAGCTTGGTTCAAGAAGAAGAACTCCCAGGGGGCGCCTGGGTGGCTCAGTGCGTTAAGCGCCTGACTTTGGCTCAGGTCATGATTTCATGGCTCGTGATTTCAAGCCCCCCATCGGGCTCTGTGCCGACAGCTCAGAGCCTGGAGCTTGCTTCGGGTTCTGTGTCTCCCTCTCTCTCTGCTCCTTCCCCGTTCATCCTCTGTCTCTGTGTCCTTCAAAAAGAAATAAACGTTAAAAAATAAAAATTAAAAAAAAAAAAAAAAAAAGAAGGAGAAGAACTCCAAGAGGCGAAAGCTGAAGGTACAGATCCCTTAAGGCTCAGCCTCACAAGTTACACGGTCTCACGTCCTCTGCCTTGAGCAGGTTAAAGTGAGCGGCCAGACCCGGCTCAGCGCGAGCTGGGTCTATACAAGGGTGCGACTCCCTGGAGACCTGGTTCATTGGGAGCCATCTTTGGACGCCGGCTTCCACACCCCCAGGTGGGGGCGGTCCTAGCCGGCCTCCCCATCACCGTCGGTCTTACGTTCCAGTGTTTCTGGAACACGTGGGGGCAAAACCAAAGGGAGCCTTCTCCTCAGAGATGGGGTGCCAGGGAAGGAACCACCTTCCTTTACTTCGTCTTCTTCTCCAGCAGAGCCCTCCCCTCACCCTTGTCTCTCGAGGTCCAGCTCACGGCCACCGTGGCAGCACAGCTGTCCTTCTCGGGTCCCCCACTACCAGCCACCACAGAGGGAGACAGATGGAGGTACGATCTCAGACGACCCAGGTCGTTTGGCCCAGAGGTACCAAGCAAAATGGTGCTCCTGTCTCTCCCTACAAGGCCTTGTTGGCCAGGCCTCTCATCTAGGCTTTGTCATCCAGAGCCATGTTCCTGGACCAGTCACCTGTTTCAGGAGCTGTCTGAGGAGTTTGTCCAAAAAAGGAGGTTCCCGGGACCTTCTCCTGATGGACCGAATCAGAGCCTCCGGGTGTGGGTCCCGGGACCCTTTCCTTTTAATGGGCTCCCAGGTTGATTGAGCTGCGCTCGAAGGTTTGAGAACTAACATTCTAGGCAGTCCTCTTTCTGGCTCATATACCCCTGGGCCAAGGCTCTGGATCCCTGGAGAGCCGGGATCTTTCTGGTGTAAGCCATGAGTTCGACCACATTTACCTTTAGGTTAAAACTGGTGCCCAAGACCCGCTTGACCCATTTCGTCTGTGCTGCTGGCTGGGGGGCTCCCGCAGCAGCTCCCGGGAGGTTTCTTCTCGGTGGCCTCCCTGTGAGCCCGTGCCCTCTGTCCTTCTCCGGCCAGGCTGTCCTTAGAGCTTCACACCTGCAGGGGCTGTTGCTGGATTTGTTGGTGTTGCTGGTTGGATGTGTCATTGGCTATGTCTTCCTTGTCGCAGCGGGTCAAGGCTAGAAGAATCTTAGCAATCAGCTAGACCCCAGCTGTCCTCCTGATGGATGGGGGAAGCTGACATCCCAGGAGGTGATGGGTCTGGCATGAAGCCACATGGTAAGCTAGCGGCGCAGCCAGAACTTTCTGCCCTTCTTGGACCTTCCTTGGAACTGCCCTACCCTTGCCGCCTCCTGTTCCAACCAACCGCAAAAGCTCTCCGCCCCTCGACAGTTCTGCCCACGCCTTCATCACCAGCCTTCCCTCCTGGTCTTTTTAAGTTCAAGGGCCACTGTAGTCCCTTCTCATGAATCCAGGATCAAAAGCAATACTCACCATATTCTAGATTTCTCATTAGGGTTTCCTTAAATGTTATTGTTCCTTTAATATATTTTTAAAAGATCGCGCAGCGTGCCCACACGCCTCTGAGTCACCATGGTTCACAGCCATTTTTAGAGGATGGGTTGGGGTTGGGGTTGGGGGAGTGACCGTGACTTTTAGGAGAGTCCTAGGCAGCACTTTGCTGAGAACAGAAAGAAACGTGAGCTGTCTATCACGGAAAATTTCAAAACCTATGAAGATTGAGAGGATCATACAGGGAAGCCCCAGATGCCCATTAGCCAGCTTCAGCAATTATCAGCTCGTGGTCCGTCTACACCCAGCCCCACTCCTCTTACCTCAGATTATTCTGAAGCAAATTCCAGGCATGAGAGCAGGGCCAGCAATCTAAGGGTGCTGTGGCGATGACGTTTTCAGGTTACTTGCTCCTCCGGGGGCTTGGGTCAGTCCTCATTTACTGTTCTCTTGAAGGAGTCCTTGGCTCACCCTCAGCAGGGGACCTTCTACCTTCTCACAGATTCTTCTGACCCATTGGTGCCAGAGGAGGCTGGCCGGCCTTGAAGAGTGAATCAAGGGCATCTTTCTTCCCACCCCACGTGACGTCACGTGGGTAACTTGAAACCAGCCAGGATGGGAGCATCGATGCCAGGGAAATTGTCAGGACTGTTTTGTTTTGTTTTGTTTTCCCCTTGGAGAGCCAGTTGTTAAAACCTCTCCCAGCATATGGCTGCCTGGGACCGATGAACCGTGCCTGGACAACCTCGCCACATCATGCTAGAGTCTTTCCCACAGTGGTTCTCAGCCCGGGATGCATGAAACCCACCCAAGGAGGCCATGCACTCTGAAGATGTTCACTCTGTCTCCTTCCCCAGCTTCCAATCGTACTTTCTGGGACATGGCAGAAACCTGGTAAATGTTTCTTGAGTGAATGAAAGAACATGACCATAAGGTAGTATCATCTATCTCTTTTATATGGATGAGGAAACTGAGGCACAGAGTTGTGAAGAAAGCGATCTGGCGAGTGGATAACGGAGCCAGGATTCAAATGCAGCTCTGAGACGCGAAGACTCAAATGCACACGGTGGACCGAAAGAGCGAAGGTAATGGCCCCACAGCGTCCCAGGGCCGCTTCAGGCCAGCTGTGACGATGCCCTGGGTGAGCTCTTCCTCGGGCTCAGGGCAGTGACCTTGATGCGTTGTGAGCCAACCCTGTGACTGTGGCTTAACCGTGACAGCAAGCACAGCTGTGAGGCAGGGTTGCACGAGATTCTGGAGCATGGCTTTGGAGCCCAAAAGCCCTGGGTTCAAATGCCGGCTCAGGCATCTCCATTTCCTCAGATGCGAAAGGGGGCTTACTCTAAGGGGACTTCATTCGAGCCCTTGAACAGTACTGCACAGTGCCTACTAAGGGCCTTGCACTGAGCTGGTCGCCGGGGGTATCGTGACAGGCAAAACAGGGTCCACGATCCCTATCCTCATGGAGCTTAAGGGACTCTGAAGAGTACAAAATCGGAATTCCTTTTTTAGTAGATGACGGATTCCCAATCAAAGCAACTGAAGCAAAAGACGGGACCCGTGGGCTCACAACAGGACAGCTTAGCTCTCCTTCCAGGCGTGGCTGGACCCTGGTGCCCTCCTGCGATGCCTGGGATTCTGGAAAGCTGACTTCTTGGCTTGCCTTGCTGTTGTTTCTCCGCAGGCAACTCCAGGCTCCCACCCCACCAGCCCAGCCGCCCCAGGAGAAAGAGAATTTTCCCCGTCCAAAGTGTCCCAGGGCTGACTCCTACTGGCCAGATTGGGACACACTTGTTTTAGACCTGCCACTGGGATCCTACATCCACCCCTGAGAGGGGTGTGGGCAGATGTTCAACCCCACTGGACCTCAATGGACCGAGAGTGGGGAGCAGTGTCGCCCTTGACCCCTCTCCCCCATCGAGAAATTACTAGAAGGATGAGGAGGAAAAGAAGCTAGGTGGTAGCTATTACTAATACAATATACTATAATGAGGGCTCCTTCATGCGACAGGTGAACTCTTCTCTCACGGGCACGCGGAGGCCGACCGTCGGCATGTCCTTGTACTCGAGGGGGTCGTAACAATACACGGGGGCGCAGCATTCTCAGGAAGTACTCATCTGAGTCTCCACTGCCCTCCCCCAGGCGTGGAACCAGAGCCCCACGAGGAAATGCACAGATAGGCAGCGGGGCAAGGTCTCGCTCTACCACCATTCCCACCTTCATGAACCCCGGCTGGGGTCGGCGCCACACGGAGACTGGGGCCCCGGTCATCCCTCTGTCTCCAGGGGAGGCCGCTCCGAGCCTGTGGGGAGAGCTGAGGAGGGGGACAGCTGGTGCCACATCCTGTCTTCCACGGTCTCAGGCAGTTCAGTGGTGGCATGAACACTGGGGTAGAACACGGCGGTTAATCGTGAGGGTCAGGGGCTGGATCCCCCTCGTCTCTGTGGCCAGCAAGGCCACCTATGTCCTAGAGTGATGAAGAGCGCATGGGGTCGTGGATGCGGCCACAATGAGCACTTAGTTCATCGTTGATGACAAATGATGATGGAGATGAGGGTGGTGACCACAAATCTCATATGGCAGAGGCTCTTCAGTTCATAGGCTTGGCCCCGACTGGAAGTCCATTCATCCATCCTCTGAAGGTACTCAGGGTCTCTCCCAGTGCCCAAACGATTCCTCAAAGGGCTCCCTTGTGCACCTGCAGCAATCTTTCTGAGAGGAGCTCTGGTAGGAGCAATCCACTGATCCTTGAGAATTGCAGCCGGCCTGCCCTTCACCTGGCGGGGGCCCGGGCCACTCACCTGGGCCCCCATCCCTCACATGTAGAGGGAGCTGACCTCTCACCTGGCACTTCTGCTCCCTGCTGGGGCTTCCTGAGTTGAGGCCATATGACTGCACGTTAGCAGCTCCGCCTCCAAAGACACGACTGCTGGGCACCATGAACACAGAGCCCGCTAAAGAGGTCTTTCCAGCACGGTTTGCAGAACATCAGCCTCAGGCAATGCCCCTTCTAAGAAACCTAGTGGGGAGTATCGCTTTCTCCTTTCCCTTCTTGGAGATTCCCAACACCCGGTGTTAATTCCCAACACCCTTTAGTAAATTGACTAAAGGCTCTGAGAAGTCCTGCAGTAAAGCAGCCCATTTGACTCTGTCTAACCCAGCATTTCCTGAACTTATGTGCCCTCGAGTCATATGCCTGCTAATACTTTGAGAACCTGAAGCATGCTATGGGAAACCATAGTAGAGGAAGCACTGATGTCCCCCTATAATCAAACCAAAAAAAAAATAGATCCGGAAAAAAATACAATAAATTCTGCCCAGACAGCTTGGTTCCACCAGGCCTAAGGGGAAACGGTCGCTCCCACAGGACAGCTGGAGGATCAGGGATCACACTATTTCTCTCGGGTGTTGATGCTATTCGTGTGGTCCAGATACGACCAATGCTCGGGGACGTGGGGTGGGGGGGGGGGGGAGCACTGAAGAAGGTCTCGTCATTCTTAAAAAGACCCAACTCTATGAGACAGCCCCTGATCCTCAGCAGGATGTTCTTGGGTCTGGAACTGTACCAGCCATCCTACTAACAGCCTAAGGGTGAAGGCAGCTCACAGCGGAAGGCTGAGTCCACGCAAAACCTGAGAAAGAGAAACCAGACCACTAAAGTACTGAGCCTGGAGTTCACTCTGCCCAAGGACTTCATGTCCTGTGGCTGAATCAGTCCTCTCACTGCTTGAGTTAGTGAGCTGGAAGAGAGAGCTGCCAGGGGTCAGAGCAGCCAATGAGAGCAACAAGCCAAAAGTGTCAGAGGTAAGCCTTGAAGCACTTACTGCAAGGGTATAGTAGAGGCAAGAGTCTAAACCAGAAGCAGCACTGGCTTGCCCTGTTTTTTTATTTCTCCCACGGACAGTGCACCTGTCTAGAGTCAGGTGGATCTGTATGGGGTCCTCTCACTGTTGAGGGACCCCAGCAGTTTTATGGATCCAGAGGTGGGAGGTGAAGGACAAAAGGGAAGGCCTAAAATTGGAGAAGTGCTGGGGACTGAGTCAGAGGGAGGCAAAGTGTTTTCAAGGCTTCCCCTCCATCGCCATAGGAAGGTGTCAGAAAAGGAGCCTGGAGACTCTGCCCAAGGAGCCCAGGAGGAGGCACCGGGATGGGGGTGCAGATATGTGACCTGTCAGAGGCCACAGGGCCCTCTGGCTGTCAGCATGTCTGGTGTGGAGAGGGGAGCTTTCTCCCCACGCGGGGCCTACTGGGTAAATCTTGTGTAACTGTCTACAGTCAAGCTTTAAAAATCACACATAGATTTTCCACCAGGAGCTGAACTTCTCAAGGCAGAGATTCTGTTACTTGCCATGGAAAACATTACAAGGGACACAACTGGGAACCCTTTAGCAGCCAGGGTCAGGAAACCCAACTTAGACTGGTTAACAAAATAAAGGGTACTCAATTAAAAAATGATGGGCAAGGGATTGAAAAGACATTTCTTCAAAGATGGTCTCAAATGGCCAACTAGCATATGAAGAGACACTCGACATCATTCATCAACAGAGAAAGGAAAACCAAAACCACAATGAGACATCACTTCACATCCGTTAAGATGGTTGCCATAGAACAAACAAACAAACAAACAAAAATTAACAAGGGTTGGTGAGGCTGCGGAGAAGTTGGAATACTTGTACGGTATTGGGGGGAGTGCAAAATGGTACAATGCTATGAAAAACAATATTGCAGTTTTTCAAAAAATTAAAAACAGAACTACCATATGATCCACAACCCTACGTCTAGGTACGCACCCAAAAGAATTATAAGCAGGGTCTTAAAAAGATATTTGCACTCCTGTGTTCATAATGGCACTATTCATTATAGGCAAGAGGTGGGAGCAACCCAAAGACCCATCGATGGATGAATGGACCAACGAAACGTGGTACATCCATACAATGGAACACAGTGCAGACTTAAAAAAGGAAGTCCTGTCACACGCTGCAATATGGATGAACCTTTAGGACATTATGCTAAGGGGAATAAGCTGGTCCCGAAAGGGCACATACTTTATGAGTCCATTGATATGAGGTATCTAACGTCGTCGAATCCATAGCAATAGAAAGGAGGATGGTGGTTCCCAAGGGCTGGGGAGGGGGGAGAAAGGAGAGTAGTTTAATGGGTACAGAGTTTCAATTAGGCAAGATGAAAAGTTCTGGAGCTCTGTTTCACAACAACGTAAATATACTTAACACTGCAAACACTGTGGTTTTTTAACCACAATAAAAAAATATGAAGTAAAGAGAATTTATTCGCTGATAAAAATGAAAAATCCAGAGGAGGAGTGAACTTTGGGTTAGGCTTGATCCTGTGGCTCAATTATGGGAGAGACCCTGTTTCTTTCTACTTCGTCTCTGTCTTCCACTGAGGCTGCCTTCTGTTGGGTTGTAAGACGGCCGCCAACAATATCGTTATCCATTGTGAGCAAGAAGACAGAATGTTTCTCCTGGCAGTTTTATGGGAAGAGCAAGGAATTTTTTCCTCACGGATTCCCAGTAAACTGCTTCTCGTCTCCCATTAGCTCAATTTAGATTATGTTTCATGAGCCGTTCACAGCGGCCAGGAAGATGGGACGTGCTGATTGAATTCACCAACCAGGGCTTGCTCTTGAAACTGAGGGCTGGGCTCACTTTCTCCAAAGCACATGGTCTATGCAGGAGAAGGCCGTATACTCAAAAGAAAAAATGGGATGCAGGCAAGTGGAAGAGAATGGATCCCGGGCAGAATACAAGATGCAACTGTGAACGACCATGTGGCATTTGGGTTGCTGACATGGCATAAAAAAAAATTCAAGTTATTTTGATGTGGGAGGTACCCGAAGCTTCCCCGGTGTCCACACAGATTGTCAGCCATTCTACTAAAGCAACGATGGTTGACAAGGACACAAGATGAGTAGGCTTTTCTCAATATGTCAGCCACTCCCTGATTGTAAGTCAGTAGCTAGAGGTTGGACAGTTGGTACTGAATTTTTCCGGCCCATGTGATGCTCCTCCTCTTCCCTGCCCTTTTTGGGGTCAAAGGTGTGAGCCTGAAGACAAACAGAGGGAGTGGACTTGGGAAATACATGTGACCTGATCTCATCCCTGTTCTTGGAAGAGCTAATGTTCTGTTTCTGTGACTTACTAACAGTGTGAACTTGGGCAAGTTCTGAACCTCCCTGATTCAACTTTATGCATAAAACTGGAGTAAAGATGTGACCAAATCCACAGGATTGAGACAAAGATTAAATGAAATAAAGAAGTTGGCATGTCGAGGCACTTAGTAAATGGCCGTTATTGGGGGTATTAATTTACTGCAGTGCTTGGGATTTGCCAAGTAGCATGCTAAGTGCTGGAAATATAGGATGCCATTTAATTTTGCCAACAACTTTCTGAGGTAGGATTTTATTCCACATTTTATAGATGCGGAAACTGAAGCTCACAAGGTTATATACTTTGATTTTGCATAATCAGTCCATAAGTGGATTCCAATAGGTCCATCTGCTGGCCTCAGATAGTATTTTTCTGCTACACTAACTTGTTTCCTCCAGTGTTGATGAAAAGCCACATGTTCGGTGGAGAACTGTTAGCCCCCAAGGTGATCTGTGAGTGAGCTGCAGGAATTCTTGGAAGCCCCTTAAATTATATGTAAACTTATGTGTATATATTCATTTTTCTGGAGAGAGAGTTTATAGCTTGCATCCCCAAAAGGAATTTTTGTAAGGAGTCATATAACCGATGTAGATGGTTTCGTTCTGTGTCCGTCCATCCATCCATCCGTCCATCCATCCAATATTTAACAAGGTCATTGGTTTTTTTTAATATGAAATTTATTGTCACATTGGTTTCCATACAACACCTAGTGCTCCTCCCAACAGGTGCCCTCCTCGATGAACAAGGTCATTGTTAAATAGATGCCACTAAATTAGATTACAGGGTTACTTTTGAAAGATAACCTCTCAATGAGATAAAAAAAATTCTTACATGAGGAAGACTTGCTTCCCCTGATGTGTTGGTCGGTTTCCCTCTGGTAATTACCAGGATGTAAATTGTCATGTAGTCCCTTTATACTTTGGTGGCCAGAAAGCTCAAAGTGAGAGAGAGAGAGTGACAGAGAGATAGAAAGAGAATCAGCTTGTCAATTGTTATTTTTTAAAAAACTGAGATTCTGATTAGGATTGTATGGAATCCATAGATCAATTTGGGAAGAATTTATAGCTTAACAATCTTAAGTCTTCTGATCTATGAATGTGGTATATCTCCACTTATTTTGGACTTCTTTAATTTCTCTCACCAGTGTTTTGTAGTTTTCAGCGTACAGGTCTTACATATCTTTTGCTGGATTTATCCCCGAACATTTACCTTTTTTTTTTTTTTGATCCTACTGTAGATGGTATTCTTATTTCAATTTCCAATTATTTGTTGCTAATAAATAGAAATGCAGTTGATTTTTGTATACTGATTTTTGTATACTGTCTTCATATATTACAACCTTGCCAAATTCACTCGTAAGTTTTGATAGCCATTCTGTAGATTCCTTAGGATTTTCTATGCAGATGATCATGTCACCTGTAAGAACATGATTTATTTCTTTCTCTCCAGTATGAATGGTTTTTATTTCTTTTGCCTGACTTATTGCTCTGGGCAGGATCTCCAGTACAATGGAAAATTAGAGTGGTGAAAACAGGCATTGTTGCCTGTTTCCTGATTTTAGAGAGAAAGTAGTTATTCTTTCGCCATTAGAATATGTTAAGCTGTTGTGGTTTTTTGTTTGTTTGTTTGTTTGTTTGTTTGTTTTTACAAATTCCATTTATCTGTTTGAGAAACTTCCCTTCTATTCCTTGTGTGCAGGAATGTATGTTGTATTTTATCAGACGCCTTTTTCTGCATCTCTTAGAATAATCACGTTTTTTTTCTTTTTAATCTGTTAATATGGAGAATTATATCACTTTCTTTTGAAAACTTCAACTAACCTTGCATTCCTGGGATAATCCTCACTTGGTTGTGATGCGTTATCTTTTCTATATATTACTGGATCCTGTTTTCTAAAATGTTGATGAGATCTTTTGTGTCAGGAGGGATATAGGTCTGTAGAGAGATATTATTAACTCTGTTTTATTATTAAGAAAATTGAAGCTCAAAATGATTACTAGACATATTCCATATGTGAATAGTTAACTTTTAGAAGGCCAGGATTGGAACTGGGTCTATTTGTTTTTGAAAAATTTCATGTTTTCTACCACAACTCACAGTTTATCGGTGGAAAAGATGTAAGGATTACCCTTAATTTTTAAATAAACTCATTGATGAAATAAACCAAATATCAATATAAATAAATAATATATAACATTTACATTTATTGATTCCAACCAATGACCGACATATATAATACTACATTTTAAGTAATACCCAAGGACTCAATACTGGATACCGATCCCCTGCAAAGTGAAAGCACCTGCTGTATACAATAGCTGGAACTTGAAATCACATACTGGAATTAGGCAAGGTGATTCATTCAATTAGCCAACAAATATTTACTGAAGACCTGCTCTGTGCTGGAGTACTATTCTGATTCTTGGGGTGACAATGGTAATGAAATTGTCAAAATCCTTGCCCTTGTAGACTTCGCATTCCAGGAAGTGATGGAGCAGTACCTCCAGGTGAACTTAGGGATGAATACGCTACAAAACGGAAAGTGGGAGAAAGTCTGAGGGGACAGGTTATAAAGTGTGTTTGTACCTCGTGATACCCTCTACAGGTGGCACAGCTCTCAGGATAGAACCATGCGTACTCTTGCCTAGTGGGTGCCAGGCTCTAAGGCCTTCCTTGTCATTTGTTTATTCACTAATCTTTGCATTTATGGTAATAATCATGTTTATAAAAATAGAGAGTAAATTACGAAGTTCTCTTTGATCCGCTGATTTACGAAGAGTAAATTAGGAAGTTCTCTTTGATCCGCTTCGGCATGTATCAATACAGGATAGCCTTGCTTCATGTATGCCTTCACCCACTACCCTTCTTCCTGGATAATTTTGAAGTGAGCCCAGGTATTAAGTACTTATTTATAAACATTTCATTATATGCATCTAATAGATAATCATCATTTTTAAAAAATGTAATCGTAGTATCTTATCATACCTAAAAACACACTATTTCATATCCTTAAGTGTTCTTATTTACCTAGTTGTCTTATAATTTTTAACATATTGTTTGAATCAGCATCCAAAAAATGTCCCTCTTGTGCAATTGCTTGAAATAATTTATAAAACTCCTTTATATATAGGTTTTCCTTCCTTCCTTCCTTCTTCTCTCCCTGCCTCTTTATCTCTTCTTTCTTTCTTTCTTTCTTTCTTTCTTTCTTTCTTTCTTTCTTTTTCCTTTCTTTTCTTTCTTTCTTTTCTTTCTTTCTTTCTTTTTCTTTCTTTCTTTTTTCTTTCTTTCTTTTTTCTTTCTTTCTTTCTTTTTCTTTCTTTCCTTTCTTTTTCTTTCTTTTCTTTCTTTTCTTTCTTTTCTTTCTTTCTTTCTTTCTTTTTCTTTCTTTCTTTCTTTCTTTCTTTCTTTCTTTTCTTTCTTTCTTTCTTTTTCTTTCTTTCTTTTCTTTTCTTTCTTTCCTTTCTTTTCTTTCTTTTTTTTCTTTCTTTCTTTCTTTCTTTCTTTCTTTCTTTCTTTCTTTCTCTTTCCTTTCTTTTCTTTCTTTCTTTCTTTCTTTCTTTCTTTCTTTCTTTCTTTCTTTCTTTTTCTTTCTTTCTCTTTCTTCTCCCAAATATTCTCTCGTTGTTGTTACAGAAACTGGATTATTTGTCCTATAGAGTTTCCGACAGCTCGGATTTTGTTGATTGTAGCCCCATGGTGTCATCTAACATCTTCCTCTGTCCCTTGTATTCTCCCATTTTGTATGTCAGTGTGTCTCCAGTCACTTTTCTCCCCTTTGGTTTGTAGTTATTCTCTCAATTCTGCCACCTGTTTTTTCCAAACTTCTTTTTCTCCAATCACCTTATTTCTGAGTCCCCCCCCCCCGCCCCCCGCCGCTCCAGTTCTGAGGTATGTTGTGCTTTCATGGCATCTCTCATTTTCTTATTTTTGTTTCACTTGTTTTGGAATATTTGCAATGTTTGGTAAGGGTTTTTTCCTGGCCTGTTTCCATTGTTTGTAGGAATTTTGTTCTACCTTTTTACTCTTCAATTAACTGTTCTATGGGTTTTCGCCACAGTGCTTTTCTGTTGTTCATTCTCTATACTTTTAGGAGCCACGGGTATGCCGGGACAGTCTCTCGAGTTCACAGGCTCTAGAGCTCTCTCTTCTGTTGGTTTTACAAAGATATAAGCAAGAATCTCCCAACATTTTGAGAGCTACCTCCTTTGTTCCTCCACCTTCCTCATCCAGTTTATCTGGCTCTTCTTTTCTTGCCTCTATCCTTTTGCTCTGATGGTCCTCTGTGCAAGGCTTTGTATGAGAAGGGAGTTCGTTCACTTTGAGAGGGCCCCGAACACTCCAACACCCTCAGATCTTATTACACTGAACCACGTATTGGGTGTGCAGAACCCTCTCCTTGTTTCAGCTGCTACACTCGGATTGACTTGCTGGGCCCTCCAGTGAACACCGACTCATGATTTTCTGATTTCCCCCATACTCAGCATCTCCAGGACCACGTCTTCTTTCCTTCTGTCTGTCAGCACTGATGTTCCTACCACACAGATCTTGTACTGTAGATGTTGTCCAGACCTGTTAGTATTTGGTGTTTGGGGGAGTACCTCATTGCCTAGATTTGTTGTAGACATTGTCCCTGCTCTTAGCTTGCTGTTCCAGTTGCTCTATTTTATGGGGAGATTTGGGAAGATTCTAAAACTACCCAGCCATCCTTCATTCCTTTTTACCTCCTCTTGGTGCCAGTGTGATATCCCAGGGGAGTAGGGGAGGGGTCAGTTTGGATTGGTTAGAAGTTTAATTCAGTGCAATATTCCAACTCAGGGATGGGTTTTCTCACAGGCCTTGGAGCCATGGCTGTGGCTTCATTTGTTGCTTTCTGGAAAGCAAATGAGGCAAGGAAGAGTGGACAAGGAGGAATGCCAAGGGACAGCAGTTGGCTTGGGCATAGGCGTTAGAGCCTGCCAAAAGGTCAAAATACTGAGTTCAACCTCTGACACCTCTTCTCCCCTACACTGGCCAGTTTCTCAAGGTGAGAAAGAAATCACACAGGAAGTAAAAGGAAAACAGTGCTAAAAACAAAAATTCTAGTGAACTGCCTGGGAATCCCCCAATATCAAACATCCCCAGATTTGCATTTGACTCCAGCTTTGTATTGTTGGGGGAAAACCACACAGCTTCTCTCCCAGCCGCACCCCCCCCTCCCTCCACCCCCTCTCTCCCCTCCCCCACCTCTGCCTTCACTGCGTTTTCTTGTGCTTCCTGGGTGGTGCAGGGTTGTGATGTCTTGAATACCAAGAGTGAGGCTGAACATATGTGAACCTTTCCTAATCCTGCTAATCTTTCTTCAAAAAAACCTTTCTCCAAGTATAGGCAACATCCAGATTGTAAAAAGAGAGCAGAGCGAGCTTGAGCATTTTAATGACAAATAATCTTTGTCCGAGGGGGAGGGAGCGGCTCGCTCAGCTGGAGATGAGCTGATCAACTGCAGCAGGTAGAAATCACTGCCGTATTACCTCATGTAATCTCCACCATTCAGGGGCAGCTGAGGGCTGAATGAAGGAAGAAATCAACTTTGCTTTTAAACCGGGGACTTTGCGCCCACGACGGCTATTAGGCGGTAATTAGTTGTGACACAGAATTACCAGCCTCACAATGGAAGAGGCAGCCCTACGAGGCCTTTGAAGCTGATTAGAGAAACTGAATGGATGCTCCTTGGCGATTGAAAAAAATCTGTTCGGATGAGAGCGTGAGTGAGGACGTCCCTCCTCTCTGTCCCTTGCTCTCTCCCTGCTCCCCAACATTGAGCCTCTGCGGAGAGTAGCTCTCTGCCGTTGGGCACATGTGTTTCCGGAAGCTCCCCTTGCTCAAGATGGACCCAGATACCTTTTGGTTTCTGGATTTCACCAAACCGAAGGGAGGTGATTTGGTAGATTCCATTGACAGAGCAGATTCAGGGAGACTTGCCAGGGCTACAGACAGATCCAAACCAAAACAAAACAAAACGAGAAAAGGATGTGGGGCCAACTAAGCAGCCCATCGTCACACGTGGCTCTGAGAGATAGAAGCTCACGGAAATCAGTATGGTCAAGAGGTTGGTACGTCCAGGGCTGGGGGAGTAAGACCCATCTCCTGGAGACCAACTTGGCAGGTATGTGGCTTGTTTGGCTGGAGCCTCTGGTTCTCTAGGCTCAAACCCCCAGGGGGAAGGTTGTGGCTGCTGCCTCCCCCCACACTGGGGTACCCCCTAGACGGCAGCTGACAGCAAAACATCATCCCCCTTGGAGGTGGGCGGGTCCAGGTGGTGGGGGTGTTGCCCAGCCAACTGCTCAAGGCTGCCTTTGCTGAGGTCTCTGCCGGGTGAGAATGAAGGCTCCTGGGGAAGGCATTAGGGGTTGGGAGCCTACTCCCTGGTCCCTTTCTTGGAGAAGCCAGACTGGGCAGTGAGAATGAAGGCTCCTGGGGAAGGCGTTAGGGGTTGGGAGCCTACTCCCTGGGTCCCTTTCCTGGAGAAGCCAGACTGAGAGACAAATTAAATAACCTCCGTAGGTTGTAACAATTCTCCTCTATGAAATAAAGCCACTATTTCAAGTAGCCGTGGAATCACCTTCGGCGTCGTTTACCCATGTCCCTGGCTACGTTCGTCACACTCTGTAGGCAGATACAGCCAGATGATAGCTAGGTGATATTGCAAATATATTCTCAATACGGTTCATACATATTTAGAGGGGATTGCTATAATTAATTTAATATATGTCTGTAAAATCAAGGAAACTCCTCTCTGCTCTGGCCTCCCGCACCCAGGCATGGAAGAATACAGTTTCTCCATTTGGTGATTGACTGGCCCTATGACCTGAGAAAGAACCACACCTCTGGGAGGCTCTATTTCCTTTTGTATAAAGCAGAGATGATGAGCCGGTCCACCTAAGTGCGTGATGATATCCTGGAGCCCTCAAAACCTGTTCGGGGGTACACTGAGACACCAGTTAGGATTCCCGTATTATGAGCCAGGCTGATTATTTCATAGCTTGCCAAAGGAAGGGACTTCCGTTTCTGCTTCAGCTTGAAATTGCATTTCTACTAAACTTTCTTGGGTTGGGGACATTTCTGTGGCTTCTATTTTTCCCCAGTTTAGATGGGAGTCATAGCATTGGTACTTTGGTTGGGTTTCTTGGATGATTCTCAGTTCAGCCTCATGTTACAACGTCTGCTGCTAAGTTTACACCTTGTCGGAAAGCGAATCGATTCCAGAGCTTGGAGCCTGGCTTCCCAGTCAGAAAACGAAAGGACACGCACTTGGAGAACTCTGGAACCACATATCAGGGAATAATCAGCCCTGAGAGTCAGAAAACCCAAGTCCTGACTTCGGCTGTTCTTTTCATTAGCTCTGAGCCTTTGCATTATTTACTGACAATCGTGTCACCGGTAAAATGGAGAATCATATAAAATATAGGTAAAAGCACTTTATAAAATCCAAAGTAGAATAAAATCATGTGAATTCAGCCCCAGGTGGACATAGACACATTGTAAACATTTTGTAGCAGAAACGATTCCAAGTTGGGAAGTAGGTTATAGGTATACAAATGTGGACGGGTGGGTGCATTTGTAATTCCAGAAGACGAGGAAGTATAAACGCTTTGAGGGCTGGATATTGATCTTCTCATCTTTGCGTCTGTGGTACCTCATGCAGCACCTGGATGTTAGTATGTGCTTAATAAATATTTGTAGAAAGGAAGAAGGAGGGAGAGAGGCAGTGAAAGAGAGAACTGGAATAACTTTGATGCCCAATCTCTCGGGGCTTTAAATAAATAGCTCTCTTGTTTTGAAAGAATGTTTAAAAAAATTCTATGGGAACAAAAGCCTTAAATGAATATGTAATTGGATAACATCATTCCAAATTAAAAACTCTCTTTGTCAAAAAACGTTATGTATTTTTTTAATTTTTTAATGTTTATTTTTCTGAGAGAGAGAGAGAGAGAGCGCAAGTTGGGGAGGGGCAGAGACCGAGGCAGACACAGAATCTGAAGCAGGCTCCAGGCTCTGAGGTGTCAGCACAGAGCCTGATTCAAGGCTCGAACTCACAAGCCATGAGATCATGATCTGAGCCGAAGTCGGGCACTCCACCGACTGAGCCACCCAGCCACCCCAACATCCTGTATTTTTATAGTTGAGAATAGTTTACCTATACTGTCCGGTTTTGCTTCGTTTTAGTTGCAAAAACAATCCTGGAATTGTCCTACATTAAAAAAAAACAATTCGCATAGAAAACAAGAAGTAGAAGTTCCCTTTCTCCCACCACTTGATCCCAAACTCCTCCCTTTGGGAAACCTCTGTTAATGGTTTGATAGACAAACTATCTTTTTATTGGCTTTATCATTCATTTATAGCCCATCTGATACCTGCTTCCAAAAAAAAAAAAAAAGTTGAAAAGTTTATGAGGAGTATACATAGTTAAAAGGGAAATAAAAAATGGAAAGTTGTGGGTGGAGGGGGAAACATAATAATATAATCTAGGTGAATGGAATTACTGTGTGTTGTCATTTATACGTTCATAGCATTCATTCAGTGCACGTACCGTGTGCTGGGCACTTAGATCATTGTGATAAACAAAATAAAACTCTGGTAGGGGAGTCAGATGTCAAGCCACATGTAGGGACAGACTCTCAGAAATGCTATGGAAGAATGTTTCTAGATGGATTGATGCTATTCAAAGGCTTCCCGGGAAAGAACATCCTAACTGAGCCCTGAAGGATGGGGGTCAGTCAGAGGAAAAGATGTGGAGAAGACTTGGTGACCGGAGGCACAGGGAAAAAGGCCAGCGAGGCTGGAGGCCATGGAGCCAATGAACAAAGGGAGACCTAAGATTGGAGAGGAAGGGAGGGGGCGCGCAGTGCATGGATTTGCGGGCCTTCACGTGGGTTGAATTGTGTTCCTCCCAAAAAGGATACGTCGGAGTCCTAACCCCCAGTATCTCAGAGTGTGACCTTATTTGGACCCGGGGTGTTGACAAAGCCAATCAAGTTAAAATGAGGTCGTTAGGGTGGACTCTAATCCAAAATGACTGGTGTCTTTATAAGCAGGGAGAATCTGGTCACAGGGAGGCATGTGTAGGGACGATGCCATGAGTAGAGACACAGGGAGAATATGGTCACCTACAAGCCAAGGAGAGAGGCGTGAAACAGACACCCAACATGTGGCATTGTGTGATGTGGCCCCAGCGAACCAATGCCGCCATGCTAACGTGTTTGTGATTCATTCTAAGGGCAGTGAGACCCCTTTAAGAGTTGCGACTGGGGAGTGATATAATGTCACAAAGGTCGTACTAGCAGCTGGCGAGGCAGAGACTGGCAAAGGCAAGGATGGATCTTTTCTCTTGCCCCTAAGGCAAAAAAGAAAACAGTCATCATTTACATAATTTTGAGGAGCTAACGAAACTCACAAGTTTTTACAGAAAAAAAATTTTTCCACTAGACTGAAATCTACAAGAAGTTTTCACGTGGTGCCCTCATGTACGGATATAAAAAAACAATGTCACCTCTACTTTTTTACCCAAACACGAAGCCATTCTTCACAGATCCCTGTTTGTTATACTCTTCCTTGGTCGAAAGCCTAGAGCCTGATGTGAAAGCATCCCTTCCTTGGGGTGTTTGGGGTATTGGAAGATGTTTCCTCTTCTTTGAGTACCCACATTCTGTTGTTGTTGTTGTTGTTGTTGTTGTTGTGTCAGCTAGGTCAGTCGTTAACCAAATTTAAGGGTGTTTACATTTAAGTAATACTTCTTAAACCGTTCGTTTTGTTTTTCATTTACGTTTTATTTCCTTTATTGGTTCCCTCGGTTTTCTTATTTCCAGTCATCCACTTTCTTGTTTTTAGCCTTTTATTAAAAAAAATTTCACACTACCTTCTCACCATGTCTTCACATGGCAGAGAGAGGCAGAAAGAGATAGCTCTCTGGTGTCTCTTCTTTTAAAGGCACTAATCCCATTGTGGGGACCCCATCCACATGACCTTATCTAAACCTAATTGTCTCCCAAAAGCCCTATCTCCAAATATCATCCCTTTGGATGTTATAGCTTCAGCATATGAATTTGGTGGGGTGGGGTACACAATTCAGTACATAGAAACTTAAAATATTCTTCTTTTGCTTTAAAAAAGTTAGTAGTCTACTTGGTCTGGATATTGTACCTGGGATGATAGATCAATTTCATGTAGTTTTGTCTATATTTGTTGAAAAGACACTCTCTCTTCTTTGCCTATCCCTCATGCTATCAATAAAACCCAAACCACACTAGGGAAAGAAACAGGTAACATTTTATCCCATTAAATAAAATCCAATATGAGAATACTTCAATGTCACAGTTTCAGGACCTGGGTAACTTGTTTGTTTGTTTGTTTTTAAGTAGGTTTGGCACATGGCACTCACTCAACCAACTTTTGTTGAATGTCTCCTAAATGCACAATTTATATGAAATATCTATAATAGGTAAATTCATAGAAACACAAAGGCAGCTGATTGCTGATTGCCAGGTGCTGGTGGGGGAAAGGAACAGGCAAGGGTTTCAGTTTGGAGTGATGGAAATGTTTTTGAATGAGGTAGACGTGGTGATTGCATAACATTACGAATGTACTAACTGCCACTGAAACATTCATTTTAAAATGGTCGCTATTATGTTATGTGAATTTCCCTTCAATAAATAAATTAAAAAACAGACACAAAGAAAAAAACCTAAAGGGCATAGCCTCTCCATAGGGTCAACCAGGAAACTACCCATATTCCTTACAAATTCTTCTTTATAAACGACTTCTGAGCCTTTGGAGGAGGTGAGACTTTCCCTTTTAGGAAAAGCATGCATTGTGGGTTGAAATATGGACACCCCTCCCACCCTAAAATGATGTGTTGAAGTCCCCCAGTACCTGCAAGTTGGCCCTACTTGGGAATATGGTCTTTGTAGATGATTAAGATGAAGTCATACTGAATTAGGGTGGACTTGGATCCAATATGACCGGTGTCCTCATAATGGCAGGAGAGACAAACAAAGATGAAGGGGGAAGAATGCCACGTGCTGATGAAAGCAGAGTTTGGAGCTATATGGTTTCAAGCCAGGGAACGCCCAAGATTGCCACCCATCGTGGACTGAACGTTTGCGTGTCCCCCCAAATTCATATGCTGAAGCCCTCAACCTTGATGTGACATCTTTGGAGGTGGGGCCTTTGGGAGGTAATTAGGTTTAGGTGAGGTCATGAGGGTGGATCCCATACTGGGATTAGTGGCCTTATAAGAAGAGGAAGAGAGACTAGATAGAACACACTCTCTCTCTCTTTCTCTTTCTGTCTACCACATAAGGACACAGCAAGGAGGTCATCTGCAAATCAGGCAGAGAGCCCTCGTCAAGAACCAAATCACCTGGCACCTTGATCTTGGACTTCACAGCCTCCAGAACTATGAGAAGTAAATGTCTGTTGTTAAACTACCTACCAGTCTATGGCATTTTTTTTTTTTTTTACAGCAGCCCGAGCTGACTAAGACACTGGTAAACACCAGAATAGAAAAGAAACAAGGAAGGAATCTCCTCTCTGGGTTTGAGAGAGAGCATGGCCCTTCGGTCACCTTGATCTCAGACTTCTCGTCTCTGGAACTGTGAGAAAAGAGATTTCTGTTGTTCTAAGCCACCCGGTTTGTAGTACTTTGTTATGGTAGCCCCAGAAAACAAATACAGTATGTATATATTCCTAGTAAGAGAAAGGATTTAAGATGATTTATAAGAATACAGTATATATAATAAGAAAAAAATTAAAGGCAAGAGTGAATGGCAATCCCAGGGATAGAGCATTACAACCTCATGCTTCGAAGGCTCTTTGATTCTATTCCATTCCAAATATACAGAGGTGATAGGGCAAAAAGACTCAAGAAGAGAAACCTAGAAGGACACAATGGATACCAAAATTGGGTTACATGTCCTTGGACCAGAAATGAGAGAAACCCAACCTGGAGGTGGGGGTGAGCGCCCAGGAGTGCTGACCTCTGGGTTGGGATATAGGAACGGCAGTTCCAAGTTTAACTCCCGTGGAGAAGAGGGACTCAAGGTGTCCCAGGTGTGGTGGGGGACCACTGGGCTGGGGCTCCTCCGGCTGTGAAGGAGACTGAAGAAGGCTACCACAGCCGTCTGGGCTAGTGTTTTCGGTGAACTGTTCACCCAGGGAAGTGGGAGGAAGCGGAGGGAGCTCCCAGCCATGCCCCAGGTTCCATGTCCCCATAGCCTCAGCTGCCATGTAGCCTCTGGCTCTGGTCCCAGGACCTGAGGCTCGAGGGTCCAGTGAGTGAGTGATGGTGTGGGCAGGGGGCTGAGCACAGAAGACAAGGAAGGGAACCCCCCCCCCCACTGAAGATGACCCTGTGAACTAAAATTTCAAATGAAGAAATTGAATGCTAAGAAAAAGTAAAAAAAAAAAAAAAACCCAAAATCATTATTTTAAGTCAACAACGTGGAAAATAAACTCAAAGAAACATCAGTCATAACAAAATCTGAACACGGCTTTCAAATAATATGATTTGGGATCTCCCGGAGGTGAAGGATAAGAAATCAAGAAACGGGCAATGGCAGAGATCAGAAGTACAGGTGGCAATTTAAAAAAAAAAAAAATTGTTTTAAATCCTTGGAATGAAAACTATGATTATCGAAGTACAAAACTCACCAGATGGAATTGAACTCCACACTGGAAGCGACTGACGAGAAATGGTTTACCACAGGGAAGAATTTACCCAGAAGGCGTCTTTGATAGGGAAATAGAATAAAAAATGTGAGAGCGGTTAAGCAACTTGAAAAATGGGTGGGGAGGCCCCAGCATATATCTCATAGGCGTTTCAGAAGGAGGTTGGTGAGAAATTCGGGTGAGGACGTTCCAAGTTAAGGAGGGGACATAAACTCCCCGCCGGCAAGTTTAGGGTAGCTGCTGTGCCAAACTAATCAATCAATCCCTGTTTCGGCACAAAGTAATAAAACAGAGAGATTTTCAAAGCCAGTCTTACAAAATTTAGCAAGAAGACAAGTACCCACAAATAAGACTCAGGCCGAGAACAGATGTCACATTAGCAGAAGTGGACGTAGGAGGTGGCAGGGGTGCTTTCCAGGTTCTGTCTGCTCCAGGAAGGTTCCATCCCGATCATACTACTTTGGAGGAGATAGCTTAAACCAAGGTTGTGTCAGTGCCACAGAGTCACCCGGTTTATGACAATCACGGAGTTGCCAGTCGCTTCTCCACGGGCCTGAGAACCCTGGAGGCCTCCGTCTTCCAACAGGGGCCAGGGTGGGGCACAGGGTGAAGCTTCGGATGTTACTGGAAGCGTGGCTCAGACAGACAACGTCAGTGATGAAGCTGGGGTGGCGGGGGGGGGGGGGGGGGGGGGGGGGGGGGGGGGAGCTGGGCAGGGAGCGGGTGGGGAGTGAACGCTTGAGGTCCCGTGGGACCAATGAACTGGTCTTCCCGACCAAGAAGTTAGGATTTTAGTTCAGTCTGAGACCACGAATAATACGCTTTCTTCCTAGTGTAGCTTGAGTGCCTAGGTAACAATCAGCCGAGCCTTCTACAGATGGAAACCATTGCTGGGAAGACCGCATCGAGAGCTTTGTGGTGATGGTAATGAACTTCGGGTCTCGAGCCAGCTGACTTGGCTCGGAATCTTGACTCCGTCACTCATGAGCGATGTGACTTTGGCCAAGTTTCTTAATCTCTCCTAACCTGATGTTACGTATCTGTTAAAAAAAAAAAAAAAAAAAAAAAGCTGGTGAGTGTCTCCATCCTTTAGGGTGACGAAGAGAGCTCAGTGTGGTGACAAGTATGGAGTGCTCTGCACAGAGACTGGTACCTACCGAGCACGCTATAAATAGAAGCTGTTGGTGCTGTTTTGGTTTTTTTTTTAAAGGGGGGGTGGTGGTGTGGGCGGCTTTGTTAGGTTCCCGCAACCAACGGTGGGGGGGGGGGGGGGAGAACTAGGGTCTGAATGGTCTCCCAACACCATTTCTTATCGCTGATTTTTCCCTCTGTGCGTCCTCCCCGTTTCTAGTTGCTTCTCTTTCCACTCTGATTTCTCTTTGCTCCCCTTTAAAAAAAATTCCCAGTACTGAGAAGAGTCTCTGTTGTTAGCCACTTACGCAATTGTGCGAGTCGGAGTGACGAGTATCTCCTTTATCTGGGGTGGGGGAGGATTCCAGCTGGCATCTTCTCTCGAACCTTGGGATGAATATACCGAATCGCCTCGGGAAGAGCTTCCGGCAACACTGAGCAAGTGTCTGGGGTGGATGGGGGACCCTGTTCTCACGCCTGAAGCCCCAGCATTCTTGCTGTGTTAGTGCTGTATCGTCAGGGTCTAAAAAGTAGACCTTTTTTCACTAACCCTGCTTGCTTGCCTCCCCCCTTCCCCCTCTTCCCCCACCTCTCTGTTTCTCTCTCTCTCTCCTCTCTCTCTCTTTCTCACACACACCTGTGATGGGTTTTTGTAGAGAAGAGACACAAAAAAGTCCATTTCAGCAATCCGTCTAGACACGCGGCGGGGAGAAGACCATGCAGTTGAATGACACAGCCCGTTATATGACCTCATAGCTCTTTTAAATGACTTCTTTTTCAATGGTTTCAAGCCTACAGGGAAGTTGCAAGAGCAGGACCAAGAACCCATGTATCTGCTTCGTGAGATTCCTCGACTGTGAACATTCTACCTCGTTTATCCCGTCGATTGTGTTTTTCTCGCTGTCTCTACAGACACACACACACCATCAGCAGGGTTTTTCCGCGCCATTTGAAAGCAACCGCACACCCAACCCCCGTGAATAAATTCTCCCGTGTGTGTCTCCCCCCCCTCCCCTCCCCCCATCGAGGACCCTTGTCTACGCAACCATGTAGACATGCGTCTACATGCGTCTCCCAGTCAGGGAATCACCATTGACGCGCCCTATCCTCCAGTCCTCCTCTCCCGCTGATCTCTCTTCTTTCTTGCCGGTCCAAGATCCCATCCAGACCCATGTATCGTATTTAGCTGTCGCCCCATTAGTCTGTTTTGCTCTGTCTTCCCTTGGTTCTCATGTCTTTATCAGTTTGAAAGCATAAGCTTTTTTTTTTTTTTCCAGTATATGAAGTTTGTTGTCACATTGGTTTCCATACAACACCCAGTGCTCATCCCAAAAGGTGCCCTCCTCGATACCCATCCCCCACCCTCCCCTCCCTCCCACCCCCCTTAAACCCTCAGTTTGTTCTCAGTTTTTAAGAGTCTCTTGAAAGCATAAGCTTTTTATTCTGTGGGATGACCTTAGCCTGGGTCTGTCCAATGTTGCTTTGTGCCCAGACTCAGGATATTGATTCTTGGCAGGGAGACCCCCGGGATGATGCTGTGTGCCC